>NC_041338.1:38180307-38210307 GCF_004354835.1 Perca flavescens
CAGCTTTATGGGGCCAAATGCTGGACCCCACAAGTTTAAAGGGCTGTTTGAGGGTTAAGACTTGGTTTTAGGATTAGGGATAGAATTAGGTTATGGTTAGGGTGAGGGTAAGGGTTAAGGTTAGGCATTTAGTTGTGATGGTTAAGGTTAGGGTAAGGGTTAAGGTTAAGCATTTAGTTGTGATGGTTAAGGTTAGGGTAAGGGTTAAGGTTAGGCATTTAGTTGTGATGGTTAAGGTTAGGGTAAGGGGCTAGGGAACGCATTACGTCAATGACGGGTCCCCACAAAGATAGTGCAATGCACTGTGTGTGTGTGTGTGTGTGTGTTAACCACATCCTCACTGCTCAACAACACAAGATCAAGATGAATACATGTGTTTAGACGTCTAATTTCTAATTGTCCTCTTTTGTTCATGCAGATTATGTTGGAGGAGCGAACTACATTCCTCTGGAAGTCACCCTAGAAATTCTGCGTGACGGACGAAATGTTTTGCTGATTAATGTACTAGAGCATCAGACCAAAGACAGCCTCCTCATACCTTTTTAGAAACTGATCCCAAAACCAGTTTCAGCAGTAAAATACTTAAAGGTGCAATATGTAATACTGTCAACTAGTGTTGAGAATAGTTACTACAGTACAAATTCAAAATACTGGAAAGTGTCATCTCCCCCACCCCTGCCTCCCCAGACTCGAAGTTCACGTTGGTTGCCAGGCTGAGACCACAGCATCCACAACAATGTTGCTAGACGATTGTCTCACATAGCCAGACATTACTTCACAGCACGGCGGAGTAGCTAACGCTAGATGTCGGCTATATTGACAGTCATAAAAGCCCGTGCTCACGCGGAGCTCTGTACCCAACTGACAGACACACTTTTGTCGGCTTAGAATTACAGTAGGAACCGCTAAAAATAACACTACCTTGCCACTGAACACACTTCATTAGCTTAGAATTACGGCAACAATTGCTACACACATTGCAAACTTACAGTACTCTCTTTCCAATTTACAGCCCCCCTATTTGGCTTCAAATAACTCACTGGGCAGTTGATACCAACACACAAACACAAATTTAGACACGGAACGGAAATTTCAAAAGGAGAAAATACTGGCATTAGCATTGTTGTCAGAAAAGATAGTATTTCAACTTAGCATGTTTCCTTAATATTTGATGATGCATTGGGGTCATTTTTGGATTTATTACAGTAAATATATTACATAATGGACCTTTAAAGGCTGCAGTCTCTTGTTAAAATCTTCAGCTTCTTTATTCTGAAATGATTTAACATTGATTTTGAATGTATTAACGCTGAGAGATGAAGATATTTGGTGAAATGCAATGTCCTTTAACTCCAAATAAATATCCTGCCACTATCCTACAGTGTCTGGGACTTATTGATAGTTTACTAGAATTGATTTTTTCTGACACTGGGAGTATTCTTAACTTGCATTTGCAGCAGCATTTATTAATCCCGTTATTTTCTGTCAAACAAACCAACATTAGAGAAGCTTTGTGTTAACTTTCTGACTCTGGCGATGATTTTTCTCTGATTAACGCTCCCTAATATTTTGAGCATTAAACACTTTATTTCCTGCTCCTCTTTCTACCTTTTTCTGCATTAATTTATGCAGGACTATACATGTACATGGAAACGGGATATGATACAGTAAAGCTCTCAGATATTCTCTATTTCTTTTTAAATAAGAATTGTCCTGTAAAAGAATTTTTCTCATAATTATTGTCTCTGCCGAGTCCACACAGTCTCACTCTAGGCCAGTTGGCCTTTAGCCCTTGTGTTGACTTTGGGTCACATTGACCCGTTTTCAATTTTTGTTTTATATCACAAAATATGGGACGTAGAAATAAGAGCTGAAAATGTATAGAAGAAAAATTGAACAATTTATAACAAAAGGCAAAAACAAAACAACGTGTCAAAATCTTTTTCAAGGTTGACGAGAAGACAACACAAGGGTTTAACTTTTACTTTTGGTTCATTTTAAATTGGACCATGTGACAGTTTATGAGTTCTTTGTTCTTGATTGGTTGATTAGCAGTGTTCAACGCTCATCAATCGCCGACGTTCATCGCTGCTTATTTTAAGTTGTTAACCGTTGTATTTTAGGATCATGTGAGAACATTCTCTGTTCCACGTCTCCACAGCGTTTATTGAAATAACACCTTATTCTTTTATTTTGATTCTGTTTCTCAGCTGAAAAGCACAAACCACAGAATATATATATATATATATATATATATATATATATATATATATATATATATATATATATATTATCCCAAACAGATCTCCAGTCGAGTCAAATAGTCGACCAACAGGTTGATATAACGTTTAAACTGAATCTGAAATAATAACTTATTTAGAGAATTAGCTAAATATGGATGTGGGCTTGGAGCAGAAGTGTGTCAACTTTTTAAGGGTGAAACTAAACTTATTTTGACTAAAGTTTAATGTAGAAAGTGTGTTGTCTATATTTGAGGAGTTGTTTAATGATGTCATGGTGTCTTTTAACACCATGGAGGCCGGCTGTAGTTGGATTTAAACCTCCTAAATATCTTCATCAGAAATATGACTTGAGACGGATGGTTTCATGCAACTCGCTTCACAAGCAGAACAAATGATCAGATCTGGAATACATTTTTCAAAACAATATCCATCATCTCTCAGGTTTGGTTAACTTAATTAACAAAACCTATTAAATTAACTTACTAAATTAACTGAAACAGAAAACTCAGTTTCCCTCATTTCAGGGTTAACTAACTCAGAGTTAAACCTGCGGCCCGTTCCAGCCCGTTTGATAACTCAGCAAACCCTTGGTGTTCTCTCAATGAGCTTCATGAGGTAGTCACCTGAAATGGTTTTACCTTCACAGGTGTGCTTTGTCAGGGTTCATTAGTGGAATTATTTCCCTTATTAATAAAAAAAGCAAAGGGTGGCTACTTTGAAGAATCTAAAATATAAGACATGTTTTCAGTTATTTCACACTTTTTTGTGAAGTACATAATTCCATATGTGTTCATTCATAGTTTTGATGCCTTCAGTGAGAATCTACAATGTAAATAGTCATGAAAATAAAAAGGAAACACATTGAATGAGAAGGTGTGTCCAAACTTTTGGCCCATCAAAATAAAAGTTAATATCCAAATTGTAATGTCGGCTCCAGCATTAGGGGAGGACTTTGAAGAAACTTTCAGACTTCCTTCCTCTCTCTTGGACTCAAGTAGCTTTTTATAAGTTATCATGTTAACTTCCTGTGTGCAGGAACCATTGCAACAGGGTGTAATGATCTTCCACTTAATCTTCTCAAAGAGCTGCAACTAGAACATTCTTTATAAATCATGTATTTCCCAACGTCCGAGATGACGTCCTCAAATGTCTTGTTCTGTCCACAACTCAAAGATCTTCAGTTTCCTGTCCCAGAGGAGAGAAGAAACTAGAACAATATTCACTTTTAACAAGCTGACATCACACAACTTTACCTGTTTTCAATGAAAAAAATGACTTATATGCTAAGTGTGTTAATTCAGAGGGTTCTTAGCCTATGTAAAGTGAATATATATTTCTGTGTGATTTATGGTGCCTGTGGTTCTTTTGGTGGGTTGTGTCAACCTCTGTCTCCACCTCTGTCCCAGTGATGACTACATGTTAACTCCTCCCTGGTTTCTCATTAATCACATCTGAAGCTCAGCTGGCGCCGAGTGATGGCTAATGTTTGCAAATCAGTTCCTCTGCTGTTAGCATGGAAGAGGGAAAACGTCTTCCACTAAAGCGGCAGCTTTAGCTGATTAGGAGTGGCCGGTTGTGCATTTATCACCAGAATAAACTCATCGACAGAGAGATGTCTCTGTCACAGTGTCTCGTTTGAAGAAAAAAGAAACTCCAAAACAACGCAGAAGTTTGTCACGATGAGAATAATTAACTGTTTGCTGTGTTTCCAGTACTACCATTTCATCAAGGAGACACCGGAAACCAAACCAGGAGCCTCTATAGTCCAAACCTGAGGACTGTGGGGCTGTTGAAGAAGAAAAATGGGAAGTTGAATCATTGAAATCTTTCTGTTCTCTTGTAAAATAGTCTTATTTTTAAAGGCTGTAGAAAGTAAACCTCCTTTCTTGCGATGCGACCACTAGATGTCGCTGTTCACCAAGGATAACCCACCGTCGTGTTCAAACTGACTGACTGCAGGAGGCTTCTCTCTTTAGGTCTCCTCATGATCAAACTTCAAACAGTTTCAATGGAATCACAAGTTGACAAGAATCCTGGGATCACAATCTTCTGTGAAACAAAATGAGACACTCGACTATGAGTCACATGTGTTGTTAATTTTAAAAGTACTCTTAACAGAGTTTGGAGCAAACTGGAGTTCACTTGGACATCCAGATGTTGGGTTAGGGTTAGAGTGGGTTAGGGTCTGTCACAGCATGTTCTAAAACAAAGCCACAGAAACACCCAAAAAGGACACAAAGATGTTTTGTTTTTTTGAACGACATAAACAGAAAGATGCCAGAAATATTCAATGAAACAAGATGAGACACTTGGACGGGTGTATTAAAGAGCAATTTAACAAGCTAAACACATGAACAAAGTTGGCTCTCCCAGCTGCATGAACATTTTTAATGATTACTATTATTATTATCCGATAAATGGACAGAGTAAGGATGGAAATGTTACTTTTGCATCCAGTTAAGGGCATGTTTTTGTATCTTTTAGCTAAAAATTTGTTAACTACTGTCAACAAAAAGAAACCTGTCTCTCTAAGACATTCTCCAGACTTTTCTTTCTGCCTCATAATATGGCACAACATTGTATTAATGAAGATATTATGTTACCTAGTAATGAATCAAGGTTTTTATGCGCCAGGCACATGTTTCAAAAGGGTTGTACTTAGTGTCTTCATTAATCATAGGTGTGTGTGGGTTTGTGCACGAGCCTAGGAGCATTTTACTAATTAAAACTAGTTACTAGTTAAAATAACAATGAAATGCTGCGTTATTGACTTTAGACCAGGTTTTTGTTGGTCAATGGAGTGATCACTTCATGCTGCCTCAAGATAGCAATACGCCCAGAATGCACCTGAACCCACCTCCCTGTAAGACCAGCACGCCCAGAATGCACCAGAATTGCGCTGCGCTGGATGCAAGCTTTGCGCTGCGCCCTATCCTGGATGCAAGATAGTGCCCTTTATCTGCTTTTGTTGTTGTTAACAGCGCTGGAAGAAGTATTCAGATCCTGTACTGCAGTAAAAGTACTAATGCCACACTGTAAATATACTCTGTTACAGTTCAAGCCCTGCAGTTAAAATGTTACTTCAGCAAAAGTGTGTACTGTAGTAGATGTACTTTGTTAAACCATAAAACTATGAGATTAAAACATACAGTTTCTTTTATGTGATAGTCACTGCTAAACAAAAATCACAAGACACAAGACAATAATACAATGCATAAAATTATCCCAAGGTAATGTTTGGCTCAAGAGACTATTTATATGGCAATATAGTGTTCTTCCTCACAGTTGGATACAGGCAATGTGAGAAAAACTCTGAAGGCAGTTGGGGAAGGTAGTCTGCAGTCCATTCCTCAGCACAACCTGCAATATGTTTGCAGGTTTCTTATCTTGCTCACTGCTGACAAAAGACCTAAACTGGATCAGCTCATCAGCTAGAGCAGAATCCATGTCCGTTGGATATGACGATGAGAGAGCATTGGCCCGTTTGTGGAGATCAGTGTCATCACAGTCCATGTCAAACTAGACACCAAAATGACCATTTATGTCTCTGTATGCATCCAGCCGTTTGTTCAGTCCTGACAAGAAAACTGTCATTATTTCAAATAATAGAGATAATTATCAAGATAGAAGGATAATTATTTTATGTGGAACAAAACTGTGTGTGTGTGTATGTGTGTCTGTGTCCGTCTGTGTGTGTCTGTGTGTGTGTGTCTGTCTGTCTGTGTGCTTGTCTGTGTGATTGCATATGTGTGATTGTGTATGTGTGTGTGTGTTTGTGTGTGTGTGTGTGTGTGTTTGTGTGTGTGTGTGTGTGTGTGTGTGTGTGTGTGTGTGTGTGTGTGTGTGTGTGTGTGTGTGTGTGTGTGTCTTCTTCCTTAAACTCCTGCCAAGAACAATAACATTCTTAAGCGGGTGTGGTTTCTATAGAAGTGAACATGCCCTTTCCTACAGTTGTTCCTACTTGCACACAAACCGTTTTTAAACTAGTATCTCAGCTTTACTTGCTGTATTTCTTGATGTTAAATATGAAACAGTGCATTACAACCTGGTTGTTATGATCCAGGTTTCTATAAGTGGAGTTAAAGGTTAATTTCTATGACTGATGGGAACAACTATCTCTGAAATCGCTCCAGTATTCAATTCAATTTTATTTATAATGTCAAATCCCAACAGGAGTTATTTTGTAATATGTAAATAGTTTTGTACACAGAGACAAAGAATCACTTCTTGAGAGGTTAAGAGATCAAATCAAAAAAAAATTATGAGCCAGAGTTTTCATCAACATCATTTTATTGCAAACAACATGATACATTTATAATTTCCATCTTCTGCATGCTTTACTCAAACAGTTGACACATTTGATTTGATTTGATGTGAAGAGACTCCCAATATGAATTCAACCATGAACCATGAAGACAGCCAGAATCACAGAGAAGAACTGACCTCCACGTTCAGTAACAAGTTCTACACTGATTTCTGCTTTTTGATAAAGAATCATCTTCACTGTGTAATAAATGACCATATGAAGTGTACTCATCAATATTTGATATTTAATCTAGGGGTGGGAAAAAAACGAAAGCAGAAAAAGCAGAAGATCCATGTTATGTTCTTCTTTACAAAGTAAATCAACATCTGACTGACTGACATGTAATGTCATTCTTCTTAGAAAACATGTTAGTTTTTAGAAATGTCTCATGATATATCGTCTCTAGAAATGTTTTATTAAACTTTGGTTTTTGTTAAAGAAGGAAAAGAAAATCCCAATACTCCTATCGCATAATAATAAATGAAAATCACACTCGTGTCTTTCTTCTTTTTAAGATCTGACTTACTGTGGGGTGTAGAAACGATCTGTCCATTGTCTAAATCCCTCAAAGGCCCGCACAAAACGTCTGAGAGCATCATGGATGCTCGTTATAGCCCTCTCTCTGTTACCACCAGTTGGTGGTGGTACTTTTTCTCTAACTGCTCCATCACCTTGAAACAAGTTGCTCAGACTTTCAGCTTCGGCACAGTTACCGTGGAGGAATCCCCTTTTTTCAGTTGTTGTCAAACCAAACAACTCACCACATGACTTACAAGGAGGCTTTAATCCTCCGTCATAGAGATCAAACGTTTCGCACCGGACATGCTGCTCTGGAACTCTAATGGTTCCATCGAAATATGGCTTTTTGACAAATGGCCTAGTATTTGGCTCTGGATAGAAGGTCATCACTGCGTCAGCTACATATCTCTCCCACTTGCTGAGACAGGAAGCACCAATCATGATTTTCTTTGGTACAGCACCATCAGTGGACATGGAGACTCCGTAGAACCTGACTGAACCTTGGCTTCTACTCTGAGAGACACAGATGGTTTTGGAGACCAGAGGCTTTTTGTTAATATCCCCCCCCAGTCTACCGACGAGCTGTTGCAGCCTCTGTCTGATTGCTCCTTCATTGACTTGTCCAGTCAGATGGACAACCTGCAAGAAAATATGATCAAGCTGCTGATGCATCCAATCATTCACAGAGTCATGCTTTGTGTCTGTTAATGTACAGTACGGTTGCTCGATCATGGAAACAATCATAATCACGGTTATTTTAGTCACTATTAAAATCAGGATTATCTAACAGGATTCCTCGTTAATTTTTGGAAAGATGTTGCATTTATTGACGATAAATAACAATGAGAGCAGTTAAATAAATCAACAGTTTGAACATAATGTGTAAAATAATCTTTTTCCACAATTACTCTGTTTTTGTGATCGTTAGGAGCTGGAATTAAAATCACAATCAATGTTTTATTACTAGCACAGCTCTACTGAGAGATTAATAACAATCTGTAATATTTGGAGACATTTAGGTGAAGTAGCAATGCTTTACAACTTTACAAAGAAGAATTGTGTTATCTTTTGAGAAACTCTCCTCTTACCATGTCGAGCACACATGAAAATGGACTCCGCCTGGGTACCTCAGAGGAATAGAGGGCAAAAGGCCGAGGGTATTGGATCTTAAATGCATTTAGCACTTCAGCATCACTCAGAATCATTTCAGGGGAAACTGGCGGCGTGTTGATCTTTCCCAAAAAGAAAATGCTGTGAAGAATCTGTGAAGTCAAAACACATTCAGAGAGATATATCATTGTGTGTGTTGTGTGTAACCGAGCAACACATTCTCATGAACGGGTTCCTACGATATCCTATGAAAAGTTGTGCATGCCAATTCTTAAGAATACAAAACATACCTTTTTCATAGCAGACATGTTGACTTGTCATAGTAGGAAAAGCACAGCTGAGATTGATAACCTCAACGATGGCTCAGTTCCATCAAGTGTCCCAGTAAGATATTTCAGTGAGTCAGCATGCCAAATACCAGGGTCTCTCCTAAGTGGAATGCAGCCATCAGTAATGGTTTAATAACAGGGTCTCTCCTAAGTGGAATGCAGCCATCAGTAATGGTTTAATACCAGGTCTCTCCTAAGTGGAATGCAGCCATCAGTAATGGTTTAATACCAGGGTCTCTCCTAAGTGGAATGCAGCCATCAGTAATGGTTTAATACCAGGACCTCTCCTAAGTGGAATGCAGCCATCAGTAATGGTTTAATACCAGGACCTCTCCTAAGTGGAATGCAGCCATCAGTAATGGTTTAATACCAGGACCTCTCCCTAAGTGGAATGCAGCCATCAGTAATGGTTTAATACCAGGACCTCTCCTAAGTGGAATGCAGCCATCAGTAATGGTTTAATACCAGGACCTCTCCTAAGTGGAATGCAGCCATCACTAATGGTTTAATACCAGGGTCTCTCCTAAGTGGAATGCAGCCATCAGTAATGGTTTAATACCAGGACCTCTCCTAAGTGGAATGCAGCCATCAGTAATGCTTTAATACCAGGGCCTCTCCTAAGTGGAATGCAGCCATCAGTAATGGTTTAATACCAGGATCTCTCCTAAGTGGAATGCAGCCATCAGTAATGCTTTTGAATACACCTGTGCTCTTCCTACTATGACATGTCAACATGTCTGCCGTGAAAAAGGTCTATTAGGCGGGGTAAAGTTTAGTCGACAAGGAACCATACATCATGATAACAGGCTGAACTGAGAAGCTTACAAAATACACTGACAGGGTCATGCATTATGTTCACAAACACATTTCAATAGTTTTTAAAAAGTCTCCATCAGACATACCTCATCCACTAACAACGTAGTAGGTCTTGTACTCATCAACACCATTTCATTGATAATCAGGAAAGCATTCTGTCTGAAAGGCTCTCCCTCTACCAGGAATTCTTCTTGTCTAAAATGATAAACATATAAAAATGGAGAATTACAAGCAGAATGCAGCAATAATGTGTTTGAGTAAATCAAACATACAATAGATACATATATCTAAATACATTAATGTTAAGGGAATACGCCAGTTAAGCTAGTTAGCTTAGCGTAGTGAATGGAATCCTATGTTGCCGGTTAGCATGTTGTGAGTAAAAGTGAGCCAAGAAAAGACAAAAAAACAACCTTATTACTTGCACTGAGACAAAAATTGCGATGGCCCACCTATCTACAGCCAGGGGAGACCGTGATAAGAACTATTTCAACAAACGGTGGTGTATCCCTTTAAATACTATATTCAAACACAACAAATAAAATCAGAGTACAGTACTTTAAGTTTTAGATAATATCAGTCTTAACCTGGGGCGATTCAGGGATCAGACCTTTAGGGGGACTCCGCCCTTAATAGGAATGTGACACGGATTTAGTGCATGCATAATACTATATTAAATAAGTAAAACTCTTATCAGTTCACCTGGAAAAGATGGATCCAGACACAACAAATATTATCAAAAGTGGGACCAACATACTCAATTAAATACTGAAGGAAATGTGGAACATAATTTGGTAGTCTACATATATATTTCATACTGTATATAAAATACAGTATAAAATATAAATCAGCTAAATCAGTAACTTCATTAACCAATAATCTTTGAGCTACTGAACAACAACGTCAGCTAACGATTTTTGACACTATGATGGAACTGAACCTTTATAAGCCACAGTAATAACGACTAATTTGACACAATGTTCTAACATTCAGCAATTTTAGTTGCTTACGTTTTTCATTTGGGTTCTAATCTGCACCATGAAATGACCAACTTCTTCTCTGGGGACTACCAACGTTAAACTTCCCAACCGGCTCCTGCTCTCCCTCTGACAGATCAGGCACAACCTCCTCTGATTGGCCAACATTACGTTTCTGTTAATCCTTTCCTTGTCAGGGTTACAGGTGTATAACATTGGCTACAGACACACAGGATATTAAACCTGTTTTAAGCCCTTTGAACCTGTAACTCTGTCACTAACAGAAACTCACTTGAAACACCAAAACTGATTTAAAAAAAAAAAAATGTTATATTATAATTTAGCTTGAGCCCCCCTAAAAAGGGTCTATTTTGTCTTTACCTTTCATAAGTTTCTCTTGAAGATAATCCTCTATACTAAGTCGTTTTTGGATTTCAATATATACATTTTGTCAAGAATTACAATAACATGTCTCGATCTTTTTGACTCACCTCTGCAGTTCAGCAGCAGCCTGATGCAGTCAGAAATAAAAGGCACATTACAACATGAATGAATTTAGTGATGTAGAATTGAATAATAATGCCGTCAAATATTCAAACATTCATGTCAAAGCAGCTACTCACCATTGTTACTTATGAGTGAATGAAATGAAAGAAGGAAGTGAAGCTGTGCTCTCTGATATTTCAAATGACCACGCCTTAAAGCTTGATGTACGATCCTGCAGAGGCTCCACGCAGAGCTTATTCTGTCTTGTCTCTTTAAGAGAATAGCAGGGCCGGCAAGTGTGTGTGTGTGTTTCTGTGTGTTTCTCTTTGTGTGTGTGTGTGTGTGTGTGTCTGAAAAGTTAACCCTCTCCTTGAGTTCATGTTGTTTATGGAGAAAGAGAACCAGGAAATAAGTCGGGGGGGAGGGGTGCACCTAGAACAGTTTGCTCAGTTTGCTCACTACTTCACAGAGAAGGAAGTCTTTGCACATATGTAGGTGTGTGTGTGTGTGTGTGTGTGTGTGTCTGTGTGTCTGTGAGTCTGTGTGTGTGCCAGTAAAAGAGTCAAGAGCACTGACACAAAGTCCCAAGGCTAGTTACGGTATCTTGCATTAGACAGACTCCTGCGTACTCAGGTGTGGTATCAAAATCATGATGTCATCATGATGATTAAGATACCAGTTAAGATACCAGTTGCATTCATGAACATATTGTTCTCATTCATGAGATACTATTATTTTGTGTACATTCATGAAAGTAGTACATGTAATTAATGAATGCTGTGTCCAGAGTAAAATGTGTGTTGAGTCAGCAGTGATAACATTAAACGAGGAAAGTTAATCTTCAACATGTTCCCTTGCAGAGTTTTGATCAGTTCTGTGGAAGTCAAACCCATTAAAGATTAACAGTGTTCTTGGCAGGACTTTGGGAAGGTGGGTGTGCCAGTAAAAGAGGTCAAGAGCACTGACAAAAAGTCACATGACTAGTTACGGTATCTTGCATTAGACAGATTCCTGCTTACTCGGGTGTGGTATCAAAAAGGCTGAACTGAAACTGAAACTGTAAGCAAAAAGTAATGATTAATTTCACCACGAGTACTTTGGGTTCATGTTTGAGTAAAGCTTTCTCAAAACATACCAATTTCTGTGCTAAAATAAAATAAGAACACACACAACTCAGGAAAGAATGTACAAGTAGTGAATAAATATATTCAACCTTCTCTAATAGTATATAAAATATGTAAATAAACATACTGTTTTCCCTCGGTATACAGTATAAAACATATCTGTAGACTACCAAACATAATTTGGCAGTCTACAGTCTACATTTCTTTCAGTATTTAATTGAGTTTGTTGGTCCCACCGTGCTAATATTTGTGGTGTCTGGATCCATCTTTTCCAGGTGAACTGATAAGAGTTTTACTTATTTAATATAGTATTATTATTAGTGAGGCTTGATGAATAAATGATGAGCAATATTCAACTTCCTACAGATGCTCTGATGTGTTGTAATATGACCTGTAGGGATGTAACTCTACACGGTGAACAGATATAAATGTGTCAATATAACAGCCAGTTGAGATAAGAAATGAATGTGGATCCAGTTTCTAAATGTCCAAGAGTTTAATCTACTTTAGATTGACCTTGTTTGACTTCCGACATCACTATGTCTTCTTATTTTATTTATCTGAAGAGATTAGTTTCTATTCATTTATTCAGTTGAAAACACTGGCGAGACTACTACATGAATGATTTTTTAATAAATTATGAATTAGGTTTTGATCCTGAATGTCTTCTCCCGTTTTTGCTAATGGAGCTCCAGATGATGTAGAGAACTAACCTGAGCTAAGGTTCTGTTGATTGTTACCAATCAATGATTTGATGAGTCAGAGTAGAAGTGAGAATAAAATGTTTTATTAATAGTTCATCTTGCAAACAGAAAGGTTTTCATAATGTGGAGGAGGAAACAATATAATAAATCTGGCCTGAATAGTCTCTCTGAATCAAAAATCTTTAACTAATTTATCGAACAAAAGAACCCTAAAACAACGTGGTGAATGTAGACCAGAGTCTGCAGCCTTCAGTCCTCTCCACAGGCTCCCTGCAGCTTTCACAAACACTTATGTCATTTAAAGAGGAAGTCTCTTTAGAGGAAAGATGAATTTGCTTTCACTGCCAACGCTGCTGGGTTATTGTTGCTGATTTATCTGTCGGGAGAAACTACCTTCATTTTACGCTCAAATATGTTTTGCAGCTCCAGAAAGATTTATTTTTGTTTTTAGGGCATATTGGGCCTTTATTTGACAGGACAGCTGTAGACAGTAAAGAAAAGAGAGGTGGGAGGGGGGGTGGGTGAGATGACATGCAGTAAAGACAGGAAGGACTGAGCCTTTTAAACATGGGGCGCATGCTCCCAGACACATTTCTTTGAAAAAAAATTGGACCAGAAATGGTTCCATGGATAGTAAAGATATAATATGTACAGGGTACCTGAACCTCACACCTTTTTCTTCTCCTCCTAACTAATAGTGAAACAACAGCTCAGGCAGCAGCTTTGGTTGATTTGAGTTTCTCCAGGAGTTTGGACTTGTTTGCTGTCACCAGTTTAAGATGATCTGCTTCCAGCTTCTTCCCCACAGCGCCCTTCCTCACTTTGTCCCAGTCCTTCTCAGTCTAAACACCAAAGAAAATATCAGAAAATCAGGTGATGAATCATCAGTCAACAAGAGCAAAGCTCTGCTTGTTTCCAGCAGCTTAACAGACCATTCTTCAATCACTTTCAAATTCTTATTATCCAACAATGAAATGCAGTTTAACATCGAACCAGTAGTGCAATCAGTGCTTTATCTTTAGTAGTGCAATCAGTGCTTACAAAAGACATAAAACACAGAATGCAGTATGATCATGTTTAGTCCATTATTAAAGTGCAATAGCAAATAAAGTGCATAGAGTTCTGAGAACTCAGACAGTCCATAGTCCATATTATTGTACTGGGCCCTAAACACCTCCGAACCTCATTATCTAAAGACATAGCTACTTGGATGGTATTGCCCTGGCCTCCAGCACTACTGTCAGAAATTTAGGAGTTATTTTTTATCAGGATATATCCTTTAACGCCCACTTAAGAGATAAAATTCATCACCTTTTGCCCTCAACTTCTAATGGTTCACCTTTCAACGCAGGACTTCTAGAAAGAACGACTAGACCTGACATATACTTAGACTGCTTTTATCCTATAGACCTTCAACAACTAAAGATATCCTCAGCTAAGCCATCTACCTGTCTCTTAGACCCCATCCCAACGAGGCTACTCAAAGAAGCATTACCTGTGGTAAACACTTCATTACTAGATATGATCAATATGTCCTTATTAACAGGTCATGTACCGCAGTCATTTAAAGTAGCTGTGATAAAACCTCTTCTGAAAAAAACCCACCCTCGATCCTGATGTCTTAGCAAACTATAGACCTATATCTAACCTTCCCTTTCTCTCCAAGATCCTTGAGTAGTTGCTAATCAGTTATGTGATTTTCTACATAGCAACAGCTTATTTGAAGACTTTCAATCAGGATTTAGAAAGAATCATAGCACAGAGACGGCACTGGTGAAAATTACTAACGACGTTCTAACTGCTGCAGACAAAGGACTTGTCTCCATACTTGTTTTATTAGATCTTAGTGCTGCATTTGACACTATTGACCATTCAATCCTGTTACAGAGATTGGAACACTTAGTCGGAATTAAAGGAATTGCACTAAGCTGGTTTAAGTCTTATTTCTCTGATCGATCTCATTTTGTTAATGTTAATGATAAATCCTCTGAGTACGCAAAAGTTAAACATGGCGTTCCACAAGGCTTATTGCTTGGACCAATTTTATTCTCCTTAGATATGCTTCCTCTTGGTAATATCATTAGGAAACACTCAATTAACTATCACTGCTATGCGGACGACACCCAATTATACTTATCAATCAAACCAGACGAAACCAGTCAGTTAGCTAACCTTCAAGCATGTATTAAAGATATAAAATCCTGGATGACCTATAATTTTCTGATGTTAAACTGTAACAAAACTGAAGTTATTGTGCTGGGCCCTAAACACCTCCGAACTTCATTATCTAAAGATATAGCTACTCTGGATGGTGTTGTCCTGGCCTCCAGCACTACTGTCAGAAATCTAAGAGTTATTTTTGATCAGGATATATCCTTTAACACCCATTTAAAACAAACATCGAGAACAGCCTTTTTTCATCTTCGTAACATTGCCAAAATTAGGAGAGTAAACTGAAAAACTCTCCTCTTTGATAAAGCTTATAGTTAAGAAGTGAGTAGTTGCAGCGTCCGCCTAACCCGGCCCACCTGCTTCTCTTCATAGTCATCAGATTTATTGATCATATAATCAATAATATAGTGTGAGTAGAGGGAGGCAGGCCAGTACAGCCTCTCATCAATGTTTTCATTTGTTTCCTTTTGTATGCATCCTGTCCCAGAACTGCTTGTTACTAACCTAGCTCTGGGGAGTTTACTCCCCGGAGTCCTTATGTTTCTTCTTCGCAGAGCTATGCTCTGCGATTCCCTTCAACGCCCGGCCGCGTTCTGCTGCGTCCGCCGCATCCACCCGTGCTCTGCAGCGCCACGTTTCATCCCGCAACGTCCTGCTGTGACACGAACTACAACGACTACCTTCAAAGTCACTGTTCCACTATCTTTAATGTGACTATTATTACCACTGTTCATCACACCCCCAACCGGCCCCGTCAGACACCGCCTACCAAGAGTCTGGGTCTGCCGAGGTTTCTTCCTAAATGGGAGTTTTTCCTTGCCACTGTCTCAATAGCCACTGCTAATGCTTGCTCTTGAGGGAATTACTGTAATTGTTGGGGCTTTGTAAATTATAGAGTGTGGTCTAGACCCACTCTATCTGTAAAGTGTCTCGAGATAACTCTGTTATGATTTGATACTATAAATAAAATTGAATTGAATTGAACTTAAAACAAACCTCAAGAACAGCCTTTTTCCATCTTCATAACATTGCCAAAATTAGGTACATCCTATCTCAAAACAATGCTGAAAAATGAGTCCATGCATTCGTTACTTCCAGGCTGGACTATTGTAACTCTCTACTGTCAGGTTGCTCAAATAAGTCCCTTAAGACTCTCCAGCTGATCCAGAATGCTGCAGCTCGTGTTCTGACAAGAACTAAGAAAAGAGATCATATTTCTCCTGTATTAGCTTCTCTGCATTGGCTTCCTGTTAAATCCAGGATTGAGTTTAAAATCCTTCTCTTGACCTACAAAGCTCTAAATGGTCAAGCACCATCCTATCTAGAACAGCTCTTAGTACCTTATTGTCCCACTAGATCACTGCGCTCCCAGAATGCAGAGTTACTTGTGGTTCCTAGAGTCTCTAAAAGTAGAATGGGAGCCAGAGCCTTCAGGTACCAGGCTCCTCTCCTGTGGAACCAGCTCCCAGTCTGGGTTCGGGGGGCAGACACCGTCACCACATTTAAGAGTAAACTTAAAACTCTCCTCTTTGATAAAGCTTATAGTTAGGGAGTGAGGAGTTGCAGCATTCACCTAGATAGCGGGGGAGGGTGTATACCTGCAGACACGGCACCCTTTCTCTTCTCTGCTTCTCTTTATAGTCGTCAACCTTATAGAACTGGCTCAGGTTTACCTTAGACCAGCTCTTAATTATGCTGTTATAGTTCTAGACTGCCGGCGGACTTCCTTCCTTTGACACACTGAGCTCCTCTCCTCTCTTTCCATCTGTGTGCTTCCATGTCCCAGAAATGCTTGTTACTAACTTAGCTCTGGGGAGCTTCTTCCGAGGAGTCCTTATCTTTTCTTGCCCCACAGTTTTCCTTGTATTAGGATGGCACCTTGGTCCTGCTCGATGCCCTGCTATGCCCTGCTGTGCTCTGTAACGCCTGTTGCACTAAATGCTCTTGGGGGAATTACTGGAATTGTTGGGTCTTTGTAAATTATAGAGTGTGGTCTAGACCTACTCTATCTGTAATGTGTCTTGAGATAACTCTTGTTATGATTTGATACTGTAAATAAATTGAAATTGAATTGCCTTAACTTCTCACCATATCTTTGAAGGCCTCTCCTTTGTAGTAGCTCTGTGATGATGGAAACGTCAGTCCCTTCTCACCGAGCTTCTCCAGGCTCTCAGCCACCATGTGCAGCTCCTCTTCCTCTCCATCGAAGGCATACACCTTTCTGTCCTCACAGGTCATCAGGACCAGCTGGTCACACGGGCACGACGTCCCCTCCACTACTCCTACAACCGTCATCTTTACTATCTTAGGAAGGTAGAATTTCCCCCACCCATTCAACTTGCCAACATTCCCTTTGTAAATGGTGTCTTCCAGGCCTCCTATCTTCCACCTGGCACCAGCTGGATTCTTTAAGGCGATGGTCTTCTTATTCTTGGACACAAAGTCTGAAACCCATTTCAGGTAATCTTTCAGGTAATCTGGCTCTGCAACAAATGGCAGACAAGAGGAATTAGGATGAAACATGTAAAAAACTAACCATAGATAGTTTTATGACGTGGGTAGTCTACCTTTTACTTTGGTGCTTTCCTTAAGCAGAGCCGACAGCTGATCTGCTGACCTGAAAGGTAGAAAATGATTTAACAACAAAAGTGAGTTTACAAAAACAGAGAGCGTTTTTCGGGATGTTATGGCACACTGAACTAATGAAATCAATTAGAAAACCAACTAAAATCAAATGGACTACACATGAATAAATGGATAAATAAGATATTTAAATAAAGTCGATGACTCCCACCATGTAAAACTTTATCTGAAACTTATTATTTAAATCATTAATCATTTTATCTTCCCTGAACAGAACAGAAAACTGGTTCTTACTGGATGGCCACTCGACTTGTCGCCATTCTGGGTTTCTGTAGAAAACAAAATGTGTTCATCGTTAAAAGTAGTGGAAAAATACTTCAAACAGTTATTCCAGTACTGAAAGTAATGAGACTACAATAGAATGAAATATTAATATTATCACAGATTCTGGGCCGTTATTTTTTATTGAAAGACAAAACACTAAAAACCCTTTCAAATTAAAAACACTGGGTGGTCACATGTGAGTTCTGAGGGAAAACAAATCTGAATTCTGACTTTAACTCAGAACTCACAGACATCTTCTTAACCCTCCTGTTGTCCTCAGGTCAAATTTGACCCATTTTATAAAACTTTCTATATCAGAAATTTGGGTTTCTTTCAACAACACTGTCCAAAAAAATGACGTGGATGTGTGGATGGTTCCCTACAACGCTGTTCACGAGTAAAAAACATGATCAGTTCGCTACTTTCATTGAATTTCAAATTTCATTTGGATGTTTTATTCAATTTGATAGCATTTGAGAAAAAGAAATGATAAAAGAATGTTTAAAAAAGTGGCAAAAATGTCAGAAAAAGCTTATACAAAGTAGGGGATAAACAACAAAAAGCGCCGAAAAAAATTGACAAAAAAAGACAAAAAAAAGACAAGAAAATCAGAAAAAGTGACAAAAACGTGGAAAAAAATTACAAAAAGTTTGAAAAAACGACAAAAGTGTGGAAAAATATGACTAGAAAGTTTTAATTTAAAATTTTGACCCAGAAAAACTAAAAGTTTTGAGTTGTTGGTCGAGGAATAGACAACACGAGGGTTAACAGAAGATTTGTTAAATCATCGCCTTAAATTCAGATTTTTTGTTTTTGTACAACTATAATAAAAGTTAAATAGGCCTATACTATATATATCAGAGTTTAGTCCCTCACGAAGCACTTTGTTGGACTGCTTACAGCCGCAACACTAATAAAGGTGGCATCACAACAAAGAATCAGCAGAAACATATTTCCTCTTTGTTCTTTTCATCTCAAATCAAATGTTTAAGAAGGTTAAATTCTAACCAATGCTCAGTAGCGTACGTAAAAAGCACAAAAACAGAGCAGCAGTTCTTTTCAATAATGTTCCTACATTGTTTTAACAGAGATAGTGTTAAGAAATGTCTAAAAGACGTGTTCGTTTGATTTCTGAGGAGGAAGGAGAGGCTGGGTTGAATTGAAAGATTAAGCAAAAGGTTTAATGAACAACACGATGAAAACAACATGACAAAAACAAATGTTACCCCGCAGCTAATAGCGGACTGAATTCCTGCTTCTCCTTGTGGAGTCACATGAAAACAGCCATGCGACATGACAAAACAAATACACTGTAAACAGCGGACTACAACATGCTTCCCCTTGCGGGGTCACAGTTGAAGCCCCGGGATCATCTCAGGATCGGAATTACATTCCTGTCTCTCAGGATAAGGACACACCTCTGAATTTCAGGTCACAGACTAAGGTTGTTTATCATGGTAGTGCCGATTCTACAGAGATATGCATTTCCTTTGTTCTAACCCAGACCAGGCACCAGGAGGTTGGAGACTCAAAGAGACGTTTCTCTTCATATGTTAATAGTTGGTTTTAACCTAATCTATCTGCAAGAAACAGGAAGAGAGGGGGAGAGAAATAACCAGCTGTTTTTACCTTAGTAGTCATTCTAGATTCAATTCCTATTTTCATAACCTGACTGCAGCATACAATTTATTATTTGAAACATAAAACATACATGGTTGTTAAAATCAGCATTGTTACAACTTTATTTAACTCAACAATAGTTAAGACTGAAACTAATCCATTGAAAGGGTGAGAGAAGTCCTCCATCAGACCAGCTGAAATAAGATGTGTTACCTGAGCTGAAGAGTAGACTGAAGGCTTCACCGTCCTCACAGAGATATGACAACAGCAGCAACATGGTGGAGACCTCCCTCTCTGTGCTGCCTTCAAGTGCTCTTCAGATTTTGCAGCATTTCCCTTTCAGTCATCAGTTCAGGGGAAAACTGTGGAAATATTGACATCTGCTGGTAGAAAGCATCTCCTACAGGGAGAATAAAGTCTATCTGCTCTGTCTGTCTGTCTGTGTGTGTGTGTGTGTGTGTGTGTGTGTGTGTGTGTGTGTGTGTGTGTGTGTGTGTGTGTGTGTGTGTGTCCGTGACGAGTCTGAGTCAAGTCTGAATTCAGCTGTGTGTGCGACTCAAGTGTGACTCTAGTCCGAGTCTCAGACTTGAGTCCCCCATCTCCGGCTGCAGTTTGCGTACCAGCCAAATGTTGGTGTGGAGGCTGCCATCCTCTACATGCTACACCGAGTCCACTCCCATCTGGATAAGGAGAGCAGCACAGTGAGGATCCTCTTCTTGGACTTCTCCAGTGCCTTCAATTCCATCCAGCCCCCTATACTTCAGGACAAACTGAACAGGATAGGAGTGGACCCCTATCTGGTAAACTGGATCAAGGATTACCTCACTGACAGGCCACAGTACGTCAGGCTGAAGGACACCACGTCTGACACTGTAGTCAGCAGCACTGGAGCCCCCCAGGGCACAGTGCTGGCTCCTCTTCTCTTCACCCTGTACACCTCGGACTTCTGTTCCAACTCGGAGCTGTGTCACATACAGAAGTACGCCATCGTCGGGTGTATCAGGGGTGACAGAGAGGAGGAGTATCGGAGTCTGGTGGGGGATTTTGCTCTCTGGTGTCACACTAACTGCCTCCAGCTCAACACCTCTAAGACGAAGGAGCTGGTCATTGACTTTGGGAGGTCCAGACCAAGACTGTGACCAATCCAGCTAGAGGGAGCTGAGGTGGAGGCTGTGCAATCCTACAAATACCTCGGGCTGTGGATAGATAATAAACTGGACTGGACAACACACACCAGCCACCTGTACAGAAAGACACAAAGCAGGTTGTACTTCCTGAGGAGACTGCGGCCTTTCAACATCTGCAGCAAACTGCTGTTGATGTTTTACCAGTCTGTGGTTACCAGTGTCCTCTTCTACACTGTGGTGTGCTGGGGGGGCAGTATATCCAAGAAAGACACCTCCAGCCTGGATAAACTGATCAGGCGGGCCGGCTCTGTGGTCGGCATGAAGCTGGACTCACTGGTGACGGTGGCAGAGAGGAGGACACTGGACAAACTGCTGGACATTACTGACGATGCCAGCCACCCCCCCCCTGCACACCGTCATCAGCAACCAGAGGAGCCTGTTCAGTGGAAGGCTGCTCCTTCCCAAGTGGAGGACCAACAGACTCAAGAACTCCTTTGTCCCTCATGCCATCATACTCTAGAACTCCTCACTCGGGGGGAGGAGGAAATAGGGTAAAGAGGACAGAACAGAACACTGTGCAATAAATTATTAATAATCTACTCACATACATACCTGGACACTCTAACTGCTCTTAACTGCTAATTCATGCTAAATGTCATTTATTTATTAACTGTATAATAACACAATACCATACACAGTCCTATATATCTATATATCTATCTTTATTTATCTGTAGTTCATTGTTGTTTTACTGTTTGTTTATTTTTGTAAAAAAATATTTAGCTAAAAGTTTATTGTTATTAAGTCTAAGTCTAAGTCTAAGTCTTACTTGTGGGGTCCCGAAAGCTTTGTGGGGCCAAAATGCTGGACCCCCCCAAGTTTAAAGGGCTGTTTGAGGGTTAAGACTTGGTTTTAGGATTAGGGATAGAATTAGGTTATGGTTATGGTTAGGGTAAGGGTTAAGGTTAGGCATTTAGTTGTGATGGTTAAGGTTAGGGTAAGGGTTAAGGTTAGGCATTATGTCAATGATGGGTCCCCACAAAGATAGTGCCACAAACCTGTTTGTGTGTGTGTGTGTGTGTGTGTGTGTGTGTGTGTGTGTGTGTGTGTGTGTGTGTGTGTGTGTGTGTGTGTGTGTGTGTGTGTGTGTGTGTGTGTGTGTGTGTGTGTGTGTGTGTGTGTGTGTGTGTGTGTGTGTGTGTGTGTGTGTGTGTGTGTGTGTGTGTGTGTGTGTGTGTGTGTGTGTGTGTGTGATTGATTGATTGATTGATTTTATTTGGCCACTTCAATATAAAAATATGAATCAGTATTCAGTGTCACACAATAAAGCCCAAAGACTTATTTCCATTGTGTGTGTCTGTGTATTTTTCTGAGTGTGTTTGTGTGTGTGTGTGTGTGTGTGTGTGTGTGTGTGTGTCTGTGTCTGTGTGTGTGTGTGTGTGTGTGTGTGTGTGTGTCTCTCTCTGTGTGTGTTTCTTTTTAGTGTCTGTCCGTGTGTGTTCAATCTGCTTAACCTGACACCGTGTGTGTGTGTGTGTGTGTGTGTGTGTGTGTGTGTGTGTGTGTGTGTGTGTGTGCATGTTTATGTATGTGTGTGTGTGTGTGTGTTTTTAAGTGTTTGTGTGTGTGTGTGTGTGTGTGTGTGTGTGTGTGTGTGTGTGTGTGTGTGAGAGTTTTCAAGTAAAACTGCTTTTTTAAAATAGAAACTTCTTCCTTAAACTCGTGCCAAGAACACATATCATTCTTTAGCAGGTAAGGTTCCTATAGAAGGAAACACTCTCTTACTCACAGTTATTAAAATGTGCACAAGAACTGGTTTTATCAAACTAGTGTTCCAGCTCTACTTGCTGTATTTCTTGATATTAAAATATTAAACAGTGCATTACAACATGGTTGTTATGTTTCTGTCATGTTTCGTCCCTGTATCAAGTTGTTGTTTTGAGTTTATGTTACATTTTCTGTTTTGTTTTCCACTTCCTGTTTTATCTTGTAAGTTTTCTCTCTTCCTGTTGTGGTCTTGTTTTACGTCCTGCTAGTATTTTTCCACTTGTATGATTACCTGTCCCTGCCATAATATGTTACACCTGTGTCTAATTTAGTTGTGTATTTTAGTTCTGTCATGCCCTCTCCCTAGTGTGAGATTGTCTGTTTCCTATGTGTGCAGCTTTTGAGTGTTTACCTGTATACCTGAGGCCTGTACTACGAAGCAGGATCAACATGCCCTGGATCTCTTTCAGTTATCCGGCTTCACCTAACCTAACAACCACGGTCCTCCATAACCTGTATCACCACGCTAGTTATCAACAAGTTCAGTCAACTCAGGGTTTCCCAATCCAGCGGCACGCACGTTCACATAAAAGAGGAGGTGTTTGCACACCACGACCAATCGCAAACATCTACCAGAGCCGCATGTTATATATAAGAAGAGCAAATTATAATTCTCCATAAATATGAAGAACACAGACTCGGTTTTACAGGGAAAACACAATACAGTCGCTGCTTCCTAAAACAGGAAGGAAAGCAATGAGTAAAAATAGCAATCCAGACTGAAGAGTAGGCGATTTTCTAGGCTGATATTTACTTGGGACTATATTGTGTGGAAGCACAGCCAAAGCACTGCTACTCGGGGCTCCACGGGCTTTTGACATACATTGCGTATATTTACACTTTGAATTTCGTCATGCCATTTATATAACACATACTCTATGGTCTTACCATGCTAACGCTTTTGATCGATTTCACTTTAATCCATTTTTGTGAATTAGAGAAGTCTCGTCAGGGCAGCGGCATTTCGGTAAAACAATAACCGAGAAAGGGTGACTTTGCGCCGGCCGCAGAGCCCCGCGGGCTGCCGATATCTCTGTGCCCGAGTAGCAGTGCTTTGGCTGTAGTCTACTTCCACCCAATATAGTCCCAAGTCAATATCTGCCTAGGAAATCATCTAGTCTAAATCTACATTGCTATTTTTACTCGTTGTGAATACACAGGCCACAAGAAGTAATTAGGTTTTGTTTTTGTTGTTGTTGGGTCACTTTTACTCACAACATGCTACACGGCCACAAAGGATTCCAATAATTACGCTAAGCTAAGCTAGCCACGGCACCGCCGGACTAAGACAATGCATGCACTGAGACAAAAATGCGTTTACCCACCTATATAAATATAGAGGAGACAGTGAATAACCCAATTTCAACAAACGGTGGCGTATTCCTTTAAAGAATTGCAAACAAAGTGCAAAGTTGACAATGTGTTTAAGGTATGGTTACACTGTGTTTAAGGTATGCTACAGGAAGTTTAGGTTTTGAGGCTTTGGTCTAAGAATTTGTTTTTAGTGTGTAAGCAATGGGCAGAAACTGTAACTTTTGTTTTGTTGCTAAATTTGATGATTTGTGATTCTATTTTTCTTTATTTCTGTAAGAATGTTTGTTTTTTGTAAAAACTTGTTTGATTACTGCAGAAATTCTACTTTTGAGTTTTACAGAAGACTGAGTCTGAGAAAAGGACGATAAAAGTAAAAACACAAAGACTGCAGTGTTTTATATAAAGCCCATCAGTGTGTTGCTGGTGATATGAAAGAGGAATTCAAATGGTGCTTGTGTGTATGGTTTTGTAACCCAAGAATTAAATTTTTAGAAAGTAGTGTTAAGTTTTGATTGCAGTGTTTCATTTTGTCATAGATGTGAGTTGTTAATCTCCAAGTGCTAAGTCTGATTAGCTTGTATGTAGAGTTTTGACATAATTCTGCAAAAAGTGTGTAAGCAGTAGGCAAAAACTGTAATATTAGGCTGTTAGCTAGCTGGGTTGCTGTCTTTTAATAATAATAATAATAAATTGAATTCATATAGCACTTTTCACGAACTCAAAGTCGCTTTACAGTGTAGGTATAGAAAATAAAGACAAACAAACAAAACAAAACAAGATTCAGGCACAGATGAAAAGGGGAGGGGGATTGGGGCTAGGGATAGGCAGAGGTGAAGAGATGGGTCTTGAGGCGAGACTGCAAGATGGTGAGGGACTCAGAGGTGCGGATCTCTTGGGGGAGGGAGTTCCAGAGCCTTGGAGCTGCCCTGGAGAAGGCTCTGTTCCCAAAACTGCAGAGGTTGGACTTTTGGATACAGAGGAGACCAGCTGAGGTGGATCTGAGGGCCCGTGAGGGTTGGTACAGGGAGAGGAGGTCAGTGAGGTATTAGGGGGCCAGATGGGCTTTGTAGGTGAGGACCAGGATTTTGTAGGTCATCCGGTGGGAGATAGGAAGCCAGTGGAGTTGTTTTAGGATTGGAGTGATGTGGTGCCAGGATTTGGAGCGGGTGATGAGTCTGACGGCTGAGTTCTGGACCAGTTGGAGTCGGTTGATGTTGGTAGAGCTGATGCAGAGGAGAAGTGAGTTGCAGTAGTCCCGTCGGGAGGAGATGAAGGCATGAATGAGTCTTTAAGCAGCGGGGAGTGTGAGAGAGGGTCTGATTTTGGCGATGTTGCGGAGGTGAAAGAAGAAGGTTTTAATGACATGACGGATGTGAGGCTCAAGGGAGAGGGTGGAGTCAAAGATAACGCCAAGGTTATGGGCCTGAGGAGATGGGGAGACAATGGGGCCGTCGATGGTGAGGGTGGGGTTATTGGTTTTGCTAAGTGTGGATTTGGAGCCGATCAGAAGGAATTCTATTTTATCGCTGTTGAGTTTGAGGAAGTTGTGTTGCATCCAGGTTTTAATAGCTGACAGACAGGAGTTGATGTGGGAGAGGGGAGGATTGTGGGGGGATTGGTGCTGAGGTAGATCTGGGTGTCATCGGCGTAAAAGTGGAAGTCCAGGTTGAAGTGGTGGAGAATCTGACCAAGAGGGAGGATGTAGATGATGAAGAGGAGGGGGCCGAGTACGGAGCCTTGGGGAACACCTTGAGTGACTGTGGCTGTGGCAGAGGTGTGGTTGTGGAGAGAGATGAAGTGGGATCTGTTGAAAAGGTAGGAGTGGAGCCAGCTGAGTGCAGTACCTTCGATACCGAGGTCTTTGAGTCTGGTGAGCAGGATCTTATGGCTCGCGGTATCGAGTCTGGTGAGCAGGATGTTATGGCTCGCGGTATCGAGTCTGGTGAGCAGGATGTTATGGCTCGCGGTCGAGGAGGATGATGATGTTGAGGGAACCGGTGTCAGCAGAGGTGAGGAGGTTGTTGAGGACTTTACGGTTTCTGTGCTGTGGAGGGGGCAGATTGGAGAGGTTCAAATTGGTTATTGGCATGAAGATGGGTTGTGTGTGTGTGTGTGTGTGTGTGTGTGTGTGTGTGTCTCTCTGTGTGTGTGTGTGTGTGTGTGTGTGTGTGTGTGTGTGTGTGTGTTCAAATTAAGCAGTTTTTTTTAATACTAACTTCTTCCTTAAAATGGTGCCAAGAACACTATCATTCTTTAACAGGAGAGGTTCCTACAGAAGGAAACACTCTCCTTCTCACCGCTGGTATAAGTTGAACAACAACTGTTTTTTATCAAACTAGTATCCTGTCTTTGCTGTATTTCTTGAAGTTAAAATATGAAACAGTGCATTACAACTATGGAGTTATATTCCGATCTTTATTCAAGAGCGCATTCTTTCAATTTGAGAGCATTTCTCACTGATATTACGTTCAGATTTTGTAATAATTTCCCTCAAAACCTTGCTCTCACACTCAATGCTCACGCTTGGATTTGCTCTGCTTGTGCTCAAACTTTGTGCTCGGACTCAGATATGTTGTTCTGTGGACAGATTTCCTGCTCTCAGCTTTGAACCTTCTCCTCGCACTCAGCCTGATTCTGCGCGCTTGCAAATCTGCTGCTCTCGGATCTCTTCTGCGCACTTGGATTTTTCTGTGTTACAACACTATCAAAATTCCACAACCAATAGAATGCCAGGTGTAGTGTTGACCAATGAAATGATCCCTGCCCCATCGAGGGTGCGTTCGTTTTATGTGAGAACATCCGTTGCGGCCGGCTCCTATGTAACCATGGGTCTGTAACCCAAGTTTATTTAACCCCGCCGTCCATCGCTTTATTATTAGTATATGTCAATAATGTGCACAGAATGGTCGACGGTCTTTCACCTGCACCCATCAGGAAACGGGAGAAAGCTTTGAAGTGGGACATATCAAGTTACGTAGCCACACAACTATGAGGGTAAGTAACATAAATTACAGTTTTTCACGATGGCTATGACACTTTTTTCAATACTTTTAACAACTTTCCTAAACTCTTAACACAGTTAGCACAACATCCGTCTGTGTAGGCTATACAATTAACACATTTCTTGTTGTTTTGACACAAAATGAATTCAGTTAACACAAATTTAAAATGCTTGAACTTCTTTTACACACAAGCTCAACCAAGACCAAAACAATGGATCTTCACTGCCAAATTTACAAATGCTTTCACATTGTATGTCAGAACAGATAACATCATGTTCTAAACCTAACTTATAGGCTAAAGTCAAAGTGAACAGCTGATCATATTGTAAATTGAAACACAAATATATTCCCTGCATTTTATATATGCATTTATTGAGAAACAGCTGATTGAAGTTATGCAAATAGATCGATCACAGCTGATTCCCTTTTAGGAAACACACTCAGGTGTTGAGGTTCTTTCAATCGCATGATCATATGGTAGTACAGTAAAAAATGACCTATTTGAATAATATACTGTAGATGAACACAGAAAATAAGAAAAATGCCTTCACGAGGGAGAGGAAGAGGAGGACCAGGACAATTCTGTCTCTGTCTCCTCTTTTTCACAAACTTTACTTTCTATAAAGCTACTCTGAGATGGGTCAATCATTTTTTGTATTGAATCTCTGCAGCAAAAGAAAGAAAATGGTGGCCGGGTTGGCTCAGTGGGTAGAGCATGCACACATATACTTGGAGGTTTATGCCTTGACGCAGATATCCAGGGTTCAAATCCAACTTGTGACTATTTCCTGCATGTCTTCCCCCTTTCTCTCTCTGCCCTTTCTCAACTAGCTGTCCTGTCGAATAAAGGCAGAAAACCCCAAAAACTAATCTTTAAAAAAATTTATTAAACCCAACAAAACAAAAATGTAGAGGCTTCAACAGAAACTGCAGTCCAAAACACAATCTATGACAGTCACTTTTGTCTGTTGTATAAGGGCAGACCTGATACATAAAATAATGTAGTTTCTGTTATTCCATGGGATGTTAGTGTTTCTTATGACATTGTGCTATGATTGACTAAATGTTCCTGTTGGGAGAGAACATCTGTTAGTGTTTTGGAAGAATTATTTGATTTTGAGACATGATTACATTGTTTTGGTAAACACTGTCTGTCAGGTAGTCAGTGATCCAGGAGACTGAGGACAGCTTCTCACCTAGTAGCAGTGGCTGGATGATGTTGAATGCACTGGAGAAATCAAAAAATGTGATTCTCACAGTGCTGCCACCGCCATCCAGGTGGAAATGAGCTCGCTGCAGAAGATAGATGACAGCATCGTCCGCTCCCAGACGAGGCTGGTAGGCAAACTGTAGAGGGTCCAGAGAAGATCTCACCTGCGGGCTCAGGTAGGCCAAGACCAGCCTCTCCAGCACCTTCATCACATGGGATGTGAGAGCAACTGGGCGGTAGTCTTTGAGGCCTGATAAAGGTACTTTATTTGTCACATACACGTACATGTAGCGAAATTCATTCTCTGCATTTAACCCATCCCTCAAGGGAGCAGTGGGCAGCCAATCACAGCGCCCGGGGACCAACTCCAGATCTGGGCACTGCCTAGAGAACCTAGTCCATGTTTTTGATGGTGGGGGAAACCGGAGCACCCGGAGGAAACCCACGCAAACATGGGGAGAACATGCAAACTCCACAAAGAAAGGCCCCGGAACCACCTGGATTGGAACACAGAACCTTCTTGCTGTGAGGCCACAGTGCTGACCACTGGGCCACCATGCTGCCTGATGGAGTCGACTTCTTGGGGACCGGGACAAGGCAGGACGTCTACCACAGCAGCGGCCCCCTCTGCAGGCTCAGGCTCAGGTTGAAGACATACTGGAGAACAGCAGACAGCTGACTGGCGCAGGTCTTCAGGACCCTGGGGCTGGTGAAGCCTCTCCAGCTGTCTCCTCACCTGGCCAGGTGTGAATGAAAAGGGGGGGGTGCTTGAAGTGTCTATGGGGGGAGATGAGATGTGCTGTAGTTGTGGGGGGAGTGTATCAAGATGTTGGGTCTGGGAACTCACTATTGATGGAGCTCAATCCGAGGGGCGGGATAAACAGTTGTCTTTCAAATTCCCTCTGCACGCAATAGGATAGCGCTACAGCCAATCAGAGCAAGGAAGAAGGTAGAGAAGCTAGTTTGTAGATTAAACTTTTGCCGTATCCGGTCGGCAAAACTCCGAACACATCTTCCTTTTTTAAGAATGACTTCAGTGCCGTTCTTTGTTCTTTTCTCAAAGAAAAGCTGAACTCCAAGTCTTCCAGAAGACCTCTGTTCCCCAGCAGCAGCAGCAGCCATAAGCCCCGCCCACAGACTCTATACACGATGTGATTGGCCTGACCATAATTTGGTTTTTCCAGCTCGCAAGCCAACGGAGAGTGCCTAGACTGACCCTGGCTGCAAAATAAATTTGCTGCCACTAGGGTGGTCTAGATTTCTAGGCTAGGGGGAGTGGGCAGACCACAGGGGGGTGAGAGGGGAGGTGTAGGAGCAAGAGAGAGGGTGTGGGGGGTTGGTAGAGTGGTAGAAGAGGCAGGGGGTGGCTGGGAGCTAAACCTGTTAAAGTAATCTATCTATCTATCCATCTTTATCTATGTGTCTGTGTCTCTGTATGTGTATGTGTGTGTGTGTATCTGTGTGTGTGTGTGTGTGTTTGTCTCTGTATGTGTCTGTGTGTGTGTCTGTGTGTGTGTGTGTGTGTGTGTGTGTGTGTGTGTCTGTCTGTGTGTGTGTGTCTGACTAGGGTTAAATGCATGCCAAAACTGTTGAAATTTACAGCTATATTTTGATTTCTTTGCGAGAACACCACCTTCACCTTCATCTTTATCGGCTCGCTTTCGGGTCTGAACTTTCCGCGAAGCAGAGATCAACTGGGTTATAGGTTGCCAGGTTGAGGGTTACAGGTTGCCAGGTTGAGGGTTACAGGTTGCCAGGTTGAGGGTTACAGGTTGCCAGGTTGAGGGTTACAGGTTGCCAGGTTGAGGGTTATAGGTTGCCAGGTTGAGGGTTATAGGTTGCCAGGTTGAGGGTTACAGGTTGCCAGGTTGAGGGTTATAGGTTGCCAGGTTGAGGGTTACAGGTTGCCAGGTTGAGGGTTATAGGTTGCCAGGTTGAGGGTTACAGGTTGCCAGGTTGAGGGTTATAGGTTGCCAGGTTGAGGGTTATAGGTTGCCAGGTTGAGGGTTATAGGTCGCCAGGTTGGGGGTTATAGGTTGCCAGGTTGAGGGTTATAGGTTGCCAGGTTGAGGGTTATAGGTCGCCAGGTTGGGGGTTATAGGTTGCCAGGTTGAGGGTTATAGGTTGCCAGGTTGAGGGTTATAGGTTGCCAGGTTGAGGGTTATAGGTCGCCAGGTTGAGGGTTATAGGTTGCCAGGTTGAGGGTT
>NC_041338.1:38215307-38232807 GCF_004354835.1 Perca flavescens
AATGATTCCATACCGTTCTTAAATGAATTAATTTTAGGTGTTTTATTTAATTTTATAGAATCCATTTTCTTCCCAGATCACAGATGTGATTATTTGTTGCCATTAAAAATAATAAAATGGTTTCATAACCGTATCCTGACTAAATCTGTTGAAGTATAATAATATATAATAATAATAATCCATCAACAAACCTTCCTCTGATTTTAATTAGTCAAAATACTTCATAACTTACTTCTTCTTTCACTCAAACATCTGATCATATTTCATAATAAATGAGGTCTTAAGCTTCACGGAGCGCATGATCAGCAGGAAGACAAGAAAGGCAAGACAGCTTTATTTATAGAGCACATTTCAGCAACAGGGCAATTCAAAGTGCTTTACATAAAACATTAAAGAGCAGTTAGAAAACAATTAAAAAACAATAATAAACAAATTAAAAACATTAAAAGACAAGAATAAAATTGATAGTGCAGTATAAGAATAAAAGTTACAGTGCAGTATAAGAAATTAAAGTTAATAAAATAGATTATTTAAAGAAAAGCAACATCAAAAAGATAGGTCTTTAGCTTAGATTTAAAAGAACTGAGAGTTGCAGCAGACCTACAGGTTTCTGGGAGTTTGTTCCAGATATGTGGAGCATAAAAACTGAACGCTGCTTCCCCCTGTTTAGTTCTGACTCTGGGGACAACAAGTAGACCTGTCCCAGACCACCTGAGAGGTCTGGGTGGGTCATAGTGTAGTAGACCTGTCCCATAATGTAGTAACAGATCAGAAATGTATTTTGGCCCTAAACCGTTTAGTGATTTATAAACCAGTAAAAGTATTTTGAAATCAATTCTTTGAGGCACTGGAAGCCAGTGTAGAGACTTCAGTACTGGACTGATATGATCCACTTTCTTGGTTTTAGTGAGGACTCGAGCAGCAGTGTTTTGAATCAGCTGCAGCTGTCTGATAGATTTCTTAGGGAGACCTGTAAAGACACCGTTACAGTAGTCAAGTCTACTGAAGATAAAAGCATGGACAAGATTTTCCAGATCCTGCTGAGACATAAGCCCTTTAACCCTTGATATATTTTTAAGGTGATAATAGGCTGATTTTTTAATTATGTTAATGTGGATTTTAAAATTCAGGTCTGAGTCCATGACTACACCAAGATTTCTGGCTTTGTCTGTTGTTTTTAACATTGTCGTTTGAAGCTGAGCACTGACTTTCAATCGTTCCTCTTTTGCTCCAAAAACAACCACCTCCGTTTTTTCTTCATTTAATTTAAGAAAGTTCTGGCACATCCAATCATTAATCTGTTGAATGCACTTATTTAATTGTTGTATTGGGCTATAATTCCCTGGCGATAAGGTTATGTAAATTTGTGTATCATCCGCATAACTGTGTTAACTTATTTTGTAGTTTTCCATAATCTGAGCCAGTGGAAGCATGTAGATGTTGAACAGAAGAGGCCCCAGAACTGAGCCTTGGGGAACTCCGCACGTCATATTTGTATGCTCAGATGTATAATTACCTATAGACACAAAGTAGTCCCTATTCTTTAAATAGGATTCAAACCACTTTGGTACTGAGCCAGAAAGACCAACCCAGTTTTCCAATCGGTCTAGTAATATGTCATGGTCTACCGTATCAAATGCAGCACTGAGATCAAGTAATACTAAGACTGACATTTTGCCACTATCTGTGTTTAAGTGGATGTCATTAAAGACTTTAACAAGAGGTGTCTCAGTGCTGTGGTGTGGTCGAAAACCTGACTGGAAGGCATCAAAACTGTTGTTTTGAAAGAAGAAAGAAACCCAAAATTTCTGATATAGAAACGTTTTGAAAATGGGTCATATTTGACCCAAAGACAACACAAGAGTTAAGACCCAAAAATAAACCTAAAAACATTCATATTCTCCCACACACAGACACACACTCACACACACACACACACACACACACACACACACACAACCACAACGTCACGTTAAACATTTTATTAAATCAGAGACTTTAAACATCATAAAAACAGCTTCACGAGTAAAAAATAAAGGCACTTGAATTCCATCACCTCCATAAAATAACTTCTCTTTTCTCTTTTTACAAATATTTACACACTTCTCATAGATATAAAAACATGAATCTAGATCACAGATATTCTAAGTATCGGTTATAGGATTTTATATTGTTTTTGGTTCAATAAAACGTAAGCTACGAGTCAGTCATAGTAAAATAATTACACATAAATCATATTTATAGTACAATAATTATACATAAATCATAGAGAGGAGGGAGGGGTGAGTCTTTGTTTTGTTTGAAAATACTTTGAACGTCAACAAGAAGTAATATCAGCCAACATCACTTAGAGCACCTTTAAAGTCCTGCCAAGAACACATATCAGTCCTCAGCAGGTTTCTACACAAGTGAACACACCCTTTCTTACAGTTATTAAAAGTTGCACAATAATTGATTTTTATCAAACTAGTATCCTGTCTTTACTTGCTGTATTTCTTGATGTTAAAATATCAAACAGTGCATTACTACCTGGTTGTTATGTTCCAGGTCTCTATAATTTATTCATAATTATTATTTATTTTATAAATTTGAATGAAGAAAAGACAGAAGTCATGGTCTTTGGTGGTACTTCTGTGACCACTCCTCTAGTTGATCTGGGTTCTCTGGCTCAGTATCGCAAGCCAATTGTAAAAAATTTGGGGGTAAAAGTGGACTGTGATCTCAAATTTGACAGCCAGATTAAAGCTGTGGTGAGTGACAGTGTGTGTTATCTCAGTGTGTGTGTGTGTGTGTGTTATCTCAGTGTGTTCTGAGTGACAGTGTGTGTTATCTCAGTGTGTGTGTGTGTGTGTGTGTGTTATCTCAGTGTGTTCTGAATGACAGTGTGTGTTATCTCAGTGTGTGTGTGTGTGTGTGTGTTATCCCAGTGTGTTCTGAGTGACAGTGTGTGTTATCTCAGTGTGTGTGTGTGTGTGTGTGTGTGTTATCTCAGTGTGTTCTGAGTGACAGTGTGTGTTATCTCAGTGTGTTCTGAGTGACAGTGTGTGTTATCTCACTGTGTGTTATCTCAGTGTGTGTTATCTCAGTGTGTGTTATCTCAGTGTGTGTTATCTCAGTGTGTGTGTGTGTGTGTGTGTGTGTGTGTGTGTGTGTGTTGTCTCAGTGTGTGTTATCTCAGTGTGTGTGTGTGTGTGTGTTATCTCAGTGTTTGGCTGCTCTGAGCCTGTTTTGCAGCTGATGTGAACTGTTTAGTTCAGGTGACTGTAGGTAGTGCAGACTGGAGTTTGAGTTTTGCACATGTGACTCCAGTGTCGTTTAGCAATCGGAAAAAACTGTAAAATTCTTGTATTTGTTTTTAAAGCCTTGAATGGCCTTGCCCCACCGTACCTCTGTGAGCTGCTGCACCCCCACACTCCTAGCCCATCTCTCAGGTCAGCTGACCAGCTGCTCCTGACGGTGCCTAAAGCTCGGCTCAAGCTCAGATCAAGCGTTTGCCGTTGCAGCTCCAAAACTTTGGAACGGACTGCCTCTGAACATTAAGGTGTAGACACATATAGCCGACGGCCGACCGTTGACAGATGACCCCGTCGATATGATCAGTCGCCTCTCCGAGGTCCAAAAAAGTGCCACAGAACAGACCAAAAAGACGAGAGGAGACGAGGCGTGTCGCCTCCATAACAGCAGGCGGCGCTAATCTGTAATGTTGCCCAAGAAATGAAAGCCGGCAGCTGATTGGAAGAACAGGTCATATGGGTTTGTTTTCTCCGGATATTCAGACCTGGACTGTCATGGCGGCTCGCTCAGAATCCGATCTCATATTGGACTAAAATAGTTCACCGAAACGTGTTTCTGAAAACATTTGAAGAGAGAAATAGGCTGTGATGCAGTGTCTGAATCTGTCTTCATTTCAGATCAACAAAGGTCAGTTTAGAAGATTTTCATCAGATTTTGAGAGACTCTAGTCCCCTCATTCCGCTCGTCATTTCCGGGTGAGTCCCGACGGCCCTGCCGCCGACCGAACATGTCAGGTCGGCCAAAATGAACGCCGACAGCCCCCCAGACTGATGACGGCACGGGACACACCGAACAGATTTGAGTCACTGACCTCGCCAGACTGTCCCACGGCCGATAATCGGCCTGATGTGTCCCGGCCCTTAGACAGGCCTCTGCTCTGTCTAGTTTTAAAACCCACCTCTTTTCTTTGGCTTTTAACACCAGGTAGAGTGTTGATGTTATGTGCATATTTGCTTATTTTAATTGATGTTTACTTATTTAATTTTATTTAAATTGTTTTTTATTGCATTTATTTTATATTGGGTACCTCTGCTTTTATTGTGTTATCTATTTATTTTGTTTTATCTTTTGTGCAGCACTTTGGAAACCTTGTGTTTGTTAAAATCGTGCTATATAAATAAAGTGGATTGGATTGGATTGGATTTATAATGTCCAGAGGTGTCAAAAGTATTCACATTCATTACTCAAGTAGAAGTATAGATACTAGGGTTTGAAAAGACTTTTGTAGAAGTTGAAGTATCAACTCAAGCTTTTTACTTAAGTAAAAGTGTAAAAGTACTGGTTTCAAAACTACTTAAAGTATAAAAGTAAAAGTAATGTAAGGCAGAGATCTTCAACAAGGGGTCCTCAAAGTCATTGCAGGGGCCCTCCAAATTATTGTAAATTTTTGAGTCTTTTTATTATCTTTGAGTCTTTTAAAATTAAAATGCCTTAACATAATTCCAACATATTATTAGCAAACATAAATTCCCACTGATGATAGGCTTACTGGCCTATAGGTAAGGTCCCTAAGATATCAGCCCACAGATACAGTTAATCCTAGATTTACTGTGCCACATACAGTATGTCACATACAGTATGTAACATTAAAATATGATTTATAAAATCATGCCAACAATTAATATTTTAATAGCTTATGAAAAAAGAGTATGTAAGAAGGCTTTAGGTTGCCCTAACAGTTATTGTAGGCCCAGTTTAATATGCAACTTAATTTCATACAATATGTAGTAAGGGGTCCCTGCTACATCTCACTTTAAGTAAAGGGATCCTTGGCTTAAAAAACGTTGAAGACCCCTGATGTAAGGGGGAAACAATGCCATGGAGAACAGCTTAACCCCAAAACGTTAGGACAAAATCATATGACTATAATAATGTTATATTAAAATCATACCTGCAAACTCAGAAGGGCTGAAAAAGGTGACACATCTCTTCTGTGTTTTTCAGACAACGGCAGCTACAGTCTGGTGTTACAATCCTCTCCAGTGAAATACAGACACACTTTACACCGTTTAGCTGTCCGTTTTAACCGTGTTTACTCCAGCTGCTAGCTAACCGTAGGCTAACGTTAGCTGCTGCCAACTGTAGTGTTAACTAGCGTCCCGTGCGGCGATGTTTCAGTTCCCTCTAACGTCCGTTTTAGGAGCATCAGAGAGAAGCGCAGGCATCTAAGCGGCTCCTAAATAAGGCACCGAAATCCATGTTGCTATTCGGTCCGGTAGATAACGGTCGTTAAAGCACCGGGTCTCTGCAGGTTTGATGGATTGCGTACAAACCAATAGGGTGTCGGAATGACTATGTTTATACTTCTCATCCAACCACAATCACATTCACTCTATCCGGATGGAGCGATCTGGATAGGGGTTTTTTGTGTGTGTTTTTTTTAACGATGACGAGCCGGAATGAAAACAAGCCGAACTGAAATATGAGTAACGAGGCTATTTTTAAAATGTAGGGAGTAGAAAGTACAGATAATTACGTGAAAATGTAAGGAGTAGAAGTAAAAAGTATGCTGTAAAATAATTACTCCAGTAAAGTATAGATACCCAAAATTTCTACTTAAGTAAGGTAACAAAGTATTTGTACTTCGTTACTTGACACCTCTGATAATGTCAAATCCCAACAGGAGTTATTTTGGGACCCTTTCCAGATAGAGGAGGTCTAGACCACACAGTCAATGCAGCCAGCAGATTAAAATCCCAAATATTAATTCTGATGCTTTGACTCTGCTGAACAACAACAGACCAAAGGTTGATCTTCTGGATCGTCAGGTCTGATACCAGGAAAGTTTATTCATTGTTAATTAATTGTGGTAAACGCTGATAGGATTAGACTGAATGTTCTGAAAGTGTGTGTGTGTGTTTTTGTGTGTGTGTGAGTGTGTGTTCAAGTTAAGATCTTATTTTAAAATTATAATACAATGTTCTTAAACTCCTGCCAAGAACACTATCAATCTTTAGCAGGTGTGGTTTTGACAGAAGTGAACACGCCCTTTCCCATCGTTGTTAAAACTTGCACAATAACTGATTTTTAAAGGTTAGTTTAGTCTTTTTCAACCTGGACCCTATGACTGATGGGAACAACCATCTTTGAAATTGCTCCAGTATTCAATTCAATTTGATTTATAGTGTCAAAGTCAATGTTGAATTAATTTGAAATGTGTGATCAACAATGCTAGGATTAGACTGTACTGAAAGGGTGTGTGTGTGTGTGTGTGTGTGTGTGTGTGTGTGTGTGTGTGTGTGTGTGTGTGTGTGTGTGTGTGTGTGTGTGTGTGTGTGTTTCTGTGTGTGTGTGTGTGTGTTTCTGTGTGTGTTTCTGTGTGTGTGTGTGTGTGTGTGTGTGTGTGTGTGTGTTACCTTAGAAACATGACTTTACTGAACTGATTGTTCATTTGTGTGAACACCTACATAAGACGTAGACATTATTTATTTGGATTAAATATTCATGTGAGAAGTCGACACTGTTAATGTTTTAGTTCAGGTCAACACTCTTAATGCTGCATCATCATTTTACATCTTTTGTTGAAAATCTTCAACTTGAATTTGGAAAGGAATTCATAAGAGGAACAAAAGGGTTGTGGTTCCTCCTACAGCTCCACCCAACATGCAGGAGAACCACCTGACAGGTGGAGCTCTCTGGGGGGGAGGGGGGGGGCGTGATTACTCTCTATAAATACATGCTTACCGTATGAGATACACAGTTGAGACACGTAAAAGTAGACAGTTGACTTCTCTGTTAACTTCAACAGACTTTGACACAATGGATCAGGTGGTCGGAGGGTACAATCCGATAACAGACGCCACCAAGGAAACTCAGGATCTTTGTCATCAGGTGAGCTTCTCTCTACCTTCATTCTTCATAATCTCCACACCCAAGGTCTGAATTTACATCAGATTTATTTCCTTCATACACAGGTGAAGCACCAGGTGGAGAAAAAGACAGGAGCAAATTATGTGGAATACAAAGCAGTTAAATACAAGAGTCAAGTTGTGGCAGGAACCAACTTCCTTATCAAGGTAAATAGATATGTCTTTAATATACAGGTTGAATTATTAGTGACATGCTGTTGAACCATGGCAGGACTGTTTGTGTGTGTGTTTGTGTGTGTGTGTGTGTGTGTGTGTGTGTGTGTGTGTGTGTGTGTGTGTGTGTGTGAAGTTGAACCATGGCAGGTGTTAGTGTGTGTGTGTGTGTGTGTGTGTTAACCACACCCTCACTGCTCAACAACACCAGATCAACATGAATCCATGTGTTAAGACGTCTAATTTTCCTCTTTTGTTCTTACAGGTTCATGTTGGAGGAGCGAACTACATTCATCTGGAAATCTTCCGAGCTCTTCCGTGTAACGGAGGAAAGGTTTCTCTGACTAATGTAAAGGCTCGTCAGACCAAAGACAGCCCCCTCTAACCTTAGAAACTGATCCCAGAACCAGTCTCACCAGTAAAATCCTTAAAGGCTGCAGTCTCATGTTAAAATCTTCTGCTTCTTTATTCTGAAATGTTTTAACATTGATTTTGAATGTTTTAACACTGAGAAATGACGATATTAATAATGCACTAAGATCAAAGCTTTAAAATGATTTATATTTATTCTTCCTGTTTGCTCACAATGTCCTTTAACTCCAAATAAATATCCTGTCACTATCCTGCAGAGTGTGTGACTTATTGATTGTTTACTAGAATAATTTTTCTGACACTGGAACTGTCCTTAAGCCTCATGTTGTTTCTAAACTTCTGTACATATAAATATGGTTTCTTTCAACCTAAATGCCCGAAAATAACATAAATGATTCCATACACCGTTCTTAAATGAATTAATTTTAGGTGTTTTATTTAATTTTATAGAATCCAACTTCTTCCCAGACCACAGATGTGATTATTTGTTGCCATTAAAAATAATAAAATGGTTTCATAACCGTATCCTGACTAAATCTGTTGAAGTATAATAATATATAATAATAATAATCCATCAACAAACCTTCCTCTGATTTTAATTAGTCAAAATACTTCATAACTTACTTCTTCTTTCACTCAAACATCTGATCATATTTCATAATAAATGAGATCTTAAGCTTCACGGCGCACATGATCAACAGGAAGACAAGAAAGAAAGAAACCCAAAATTTCTGATATAGAAACGTTTTGAAAATGGGTCATATTTGACCCAAAGACAACACAAGAGTTAAGACCCAAAAATAAACCTAAAAACATTCATATTCTCCCACACACACACACACACATACACACACACACACACACACACACACACAACCACAACGTCACGTTAAACATTTTATTAAATCAGAGACTTTAAACATCATAAAAACAGCTTCACGAGTAAAAAATAAAGGCACTTGAATTCCATCACCTCCATAAAATAACTTCTCTTTTCTCTTTTTACAAATATTTACACACTTCTCATAGATATAAAAACATGAATCTAGATCACAGATATTCTAAGTATCGGTTATAGGATTTTATATTGTTTTTGGTTCAATAAAACGTAAGCTACAAGTCAGTCATAGTAAAATAATTACACATAAATCATATTTATAGTACAATAATTATACATAAATCATAGAGAGGAGGGAGGGGTGAGTCTTTGTTTTGTTTGAAAATACTTTGAACGTCAACAAGAAGTAATATCAGCCAACATCACTTAGAGCACCTTTAAAGTCCTGCCAAGAACACATATCAGTCCTCAGCAGGTTTCTACACAAGTGAACACACCCTTTCTTACAGTTATTAAAAGTTGCACAATAATTGATTTTTATCAAACTAGTATCCTGTCTTTACTTGCTGTATTTCTTGATGTTAAAATATCAAACAGTGCATTACTACCTGGTTGTTATGTTCCAGGTCTCTATAATTTATTCATAATTATTATTTATTTTATAAATTTGAATGAAGAAAAGACAGAAGTCATGGTCTTTGGTGGTACTTCTGTGACCACTCCTCTAGTTGATCTGGGTTCTCTGGCTCAGTATCGCAAGCCAATTGTAAAAATTTGGGGTAAAAGTGGACTGTGATCTCAAATTTGACAGCCAGATTAAAGCTGTGGTGAGTGACAGTGTGTGTTATCTCAGTGTGTGTGTGTGTGTGTGTGTGTGTGTGTGTGTGTGTGTGTGTGTGTGTGTGTTTGTGTGTGTGTGCGCAGTTGAACCATGGCAGGTCTGTGTGTGTGTGTGTGTGTGTGTGTCTGTGTGTGTGAGAGTGTGTGTTTGTGTTTGTGTGTGTGTGTTTGTGAGTGCGTGTGTGTCTTTGTGTTTGTGTATTTGTGTCTGTGTGTGTGTGTCTGTGTGTTTGTGTTTCGTGTCTGTGTGTGTTTGTGTTTCTCTGTGTGTGTGTGTGTGTGTTTCTCTGCGTGTGTGTTTGTGTGTGTGTTTGTGTTTCTGTGTGTGTGTGTGTGTGTGTGTGTGTTTTGTGTTTCTCTCTGTGTGTGTGTGTGTGTGTGTGTGTGTGTGTGTGTGTGTGTGTGTGTGTGTGTGTGTGTGTGTGTGTTTCTCTGTGTGTGTGTGTGTGTGTGTGTGTGTGTGTTTGTGTTTCTCTCTGTGTGTGTGTGTGTGTGTGTGTGTTTGTGTTTCTCTCTGTGTGTGTGTGTGTGTGTGTGTGTGTTTTTGTGTTTCTCTCTGTGTGTGTGTGTGTGTGTGTGTGTGTGTTTTGTGTTTCTCTCTGTGTGTGTGTGTGTGTAAAGGCTGCAGTCTCATGTTAAAATCTTCTGCTTCTTTATTCTGAAATGATTTAACATTGATTTTGAATGTTTTAACACTGAGAAATGACGATATTAATAATGCACTTAGATCAAAGCTTTAAAATGATTTATATTTATTCTTCCTGTTTGCTCACAATGTCCTTTAACTCCAAATAAATATCCTGTCACTATCCTGCAGAGTGTGTGACTTATTGATTGTTTACTAGAATAATTTTTCTGACACTGGAACTGTCCTTAAGCCTCATGTTGTTTCTAAACTTCCGTACATATAAATATGGTTTCTTTCAACCTAAATGCCCAAAAATAACATAAATGATTCCATACACCGTTCTTAAATGAATTAATTTTAGGTGTTTTATTTAATTTTATAGAATCCATTTTCTTCCCAGATCACAGATGTGATTATTTGTTGCCATTAAAAATAATAAAATGGTTTCATAACCGTATCCTGACTAAATCTGTTGAAGTATAATAATATATAATAATAATAATCCATCAACAAACCTTCCTCTGATTTTAATTAGTCAAAATACTTCATAACTTACTTCTTCTTTCACTCAAACATCTGATCATATTTCATAATAAATGAGGTCTTAAGCTTCACGGAGCGCATGATCAGCAGGAAGACAAGAAAGGCAAGGCAGCTTTATTTATAGAGCACATTTCAGCAACAGGGCAATTCAAAGTGCTTTACATAAAACATTAAAGAGCAGTTAGAAAACAATTAAAAAACAATAATAAACAAATTAAAAACATTAAAAGACAAGAATAAAATTGATAGTGCAGTATAAGAATAAAAGTTACAGTGCAGTATAAGAAATTAAAGTTAATAAAATAGATTATTTAAAGAAAAGCAACATCAAAAAGATAGGTCTTTAGCTTAGATTTAAAAGAACTGAGAGTTGCAGCGGACCTACAGGTTTCTGGGAGTTTGTTCCAGATATGTGGAGCATAAAAACTGAACGCTGCTTCCCCCTGTTTAGTTCTGACTCTGGGGACAACAAGTAGACCTGTCCCAGACCACCTGAGAGGTCTGGGTGGGTCATAGTGTAGTAGACCTGTCCCATAATGTAGTAACAGATCAGAAATGTATTTTGGCCCTAAACCGTTTAGTGATTTATAAACCAGTAAAAGTATTTTGAAATCAATTCTTTGAGGCACTGGAAGCCAGTGTAGAGACTTCAGTACTGGACTGATGTGATCCACTTTCTTGGTTTTAGTGAGGACTCGAGCAGCAGCGTTCTGAATCAGCTGCAGCTGTCTGATTGATTTTTTAGGGAGACCTGTAAAGACACCGTTACAGTAGTCAAGTCTACTGAAGATAAAAGCATGGACAAGTTTTTCCAGATCCTGCTGAGACATAAGCCCTTTAACCCTTGATATATTTTTAAGGTGATAATAGGCTGATTTTTTAATTATGTTAATGTGGATTTTAAAATTCAGGTCTGAGTCCATGACTACACCAAGATTTCTGGCTTTGTCTGTTGTTTTTAACATTGTCGTTTGAAGCTGAGCACTGACTTTCAATCGTTCCTCTTTTGCTCCAAAAACAACCACCTCCGTTTTTTCTTCATTTAATTTAAGAAAGTTCTGGCACATCCAATCATTAATCTGTTGAATGCACTTATTTAATTGTTGTATTGGGCTATAATTCCCTGGCGATAAGGTTATGTAAATTTGTGTATCATCCGCATAACTGTGTTAACTTATTTTGTAGTTTTCCATAATCTGAGCCAGTGGAAGCATGTAGATGTTGAACAGAAGAGGCCCCAGAACTGAGCCTTGGGGAACTCCATGCGTCATATTTGTATGCTCAGATGTATAATTACCTATAGACACAAAGTAGTCCCTATTCTTTAAATAGGATTCAAACCACTTTGGTACTGAGCCAGAAAGACCAACCCAGTTTTCCAATCGGTCTAGTAATATGTCATGGTCTACCGTATCAAATGCAGCACTGAGATCAAGTAATACTAAGACTGACATTTTGCCACTATCTGTGTTTAAGTGGATGTCATTAAAGACTTTAACAAGAGGTGTCTCAGTGCTGTGGTGTGGTCGAAAACCTGACTGGAAGGCATCAAAACTGTTGTTTTGAAAGAAGAAAGAAACCCAAAATTTCTGATATAGAAACGTTTTGAAAATGGGTCATATTTGACCCAAAGACAACACAAGAGTTAAGACCCAAAAATAAACCTAAAAACATTCATATTCTCCCACACACAGACACACACTCACACACACACACACACACACACACACACACACACAACCACAACGTCACGTTAAACATTTTATTAAATCAGAGACTTTAAACATCATAAAAACAGCTTCACGAGTAAAAATAAAGGCACTTGAATTCCATCACCTCCATAAAATAACTTCTCTTTTCTCTTTTTACAAATATTTACACACTTCTCATAGATATAAAAACATGAATCTAGATCACAGATATTCTAAGTATCGGTTATAGGATTTTATATTGTTTTTGGTTCAATAAAACGTAAGCTACGAGTCAGTCATAGTAAAATAATTACACATAAATCATATTTATAGTACAATAATTATACATAAATCATAGAGAGGAGGGAGGGTGAGTCTTTGTTTTGTTTGAAAATACTTTGAACGTCAACAAGAAGTAATATCAGCCAACATCACTTAGAGCACCTTTAAAGTCCTGCCAAGAACACATATCAGTCCTCAGCAGGTTTCTACACAAGTGAACACACCCTTTCTTACAGTTATTAAAAGTTGCACAATAATTGATTTTTATCAAACTAGTATCCTGTCTTTACTTGCTGTATTTCTTGATGTTAAAATATCAAACAGTGCATTACTACCTGGTTGTTATGTTCCAGGTCTCTATAATTTATTCATAATTATTATTTATTTTATAAATTTGAATGAAGAAAAGACAGAAGTCATGGTCTTTGGTGGTACTTCTGTGACCACTCCTCTAGTTGATCTGGGTTCTCTGGCTCAGTATCGCAAGCCAATTGTAAAAAATTTGGGGGTAAAAGTGGACTGTGATCTCAAATTTGACAGCCAGATTAAAGCTGTGGTGAGTGACAGTGTGTGTTATCTCAGTGTGTGTGTGTGTGTGTGTTATCTCAGTGTGTTCTGAGTGACAGTGTGTGTTATCTCAGTGTGTGTGTGTGTGTGTGTGTGTTATCTCAGTGTGTTCTGAATGACAGTGTGTGTTATCTCAGTGTGTGTGTGTGTGTGTGTTATCCCAGTGTGTTCTGAGTGACAGTGTGTGTTATCTCAGTGTGTGTGTGTGTGTGTGTGTGTGTTATCTCAGTGTGTTCTGAGTGACAGTGTGTGTTATCTCAGTGTGTTCTGAGTGACAGTGTGTGTTATCTCACTGTGTGTTATCTCAGTGTGTGTTATCTCAGTGTGTGTTATCTCAGTGTGTGTGTGTGTGTGTGTGTGTGTGTGTGTGTGTGTGTGTGTGTGTGTTGTCTCAGTGTGTGTTATCTCAGTGTGTGTGTGTGTGTGTGTTATCTCAGTGTTTGGCTGCTCTGAGCCTGTTTTGCAGCTGATGTGAACTGTTTAGTTCAGGTGACTGTAGGTAGTGCAGACTGGAGTTTGAGTTTTGCACATGTGACTCCAGTGTCGTTTAGCAATCGGAAAAAACTGTAAAATTCTTGTATTTGTTTTAAAGCCTTGAATGGCCTTGCCCCACCGTACCTCTGTGAGCTGCTGCACCCCCACTCCTAGCCCATCTCTCAGGTCAGCTGACCAGCTGCTCCTGACGGTGCCTAAAGCTCGGCTCAAGCTCAGATCAAGCGTTTGCCGTTGCAGCTCCAAAACTTTGGAACGGACTGCCTCTGAACATTAAGGTGTAGACACATATAGCCGACGGCCGACCGTTGACAGATGACCCCGTCGATATGATCAGTCGCCTCTCCGAGGTCCAAAAAGTGCCACAGAACAGACCAAAAGACGAGAGGAGAGAGGCGTGTCGCCTCCATAACAGCAGGCGGCGCTAATCTGTAATGTTGCCCAAGAAATGAAAGCCGGCAGCTGATTGGAAGAACAGGTCATATGGGTTTGTTTTCTCCGGATATTCAGACCTGGACTGTCATGGCGGCTCGTTCAGAATCCGATCTCATATTGGACTAAAATAGTTCACCGAAACGTGTTTCTGAAAACATTTGAAGAGAGAAATAGGCTGTGATGCAGTGTCTGAATCTGTCTTCATTTCAGATCAACAAAGGTCAGTTTAGAAGATTTTCATCAGATTTTGAGAGACTCTAGTCCCCTCATTCCGCTCGTCATTTCCGGGTGAGTCCCGACGGCCCTGCCGCCGACCGAACATGTCAGGTCGGCCAAAATGAACGCCGACAGCCCCCCAGACTGATGACGGCACGGGACACACCGAACAGATTTGAGTCACTGACCTCGCCAGACTGTCCCACGGCCGATAATCGGCCTGATGTGTCCCGGCCCTTAGACAGGCCTCTGCTCTGTCTAGTTTTAAAACCCACCTCTTTTCTTTGGCTTTTAACACCAGGTAGAGTGTTGATGTTATGTGCATATTTGCTTATTTTAATTGATGTTTACTTATTTAATTTTATTTAAATTGTTTTTTTATTGCATTTATTTTATATTGGGTACCTCTGCTTTTATTGTGTTATCTATTTATTTTGTTTTATCTTTTGTGCAGCACTTTGGAAACCTTGTGTTTGTTAAAATCGTGCTATATAAATAAAGTGGATTGGATTGGATTGGATTTATAATGTCCAGAGGTGTCAAAAGTATTCACATTCATTACTCAAGTAGAAGTATAGATACTAGGGTTTGAAAAGACTTTTGTAGAAGTTGAAGTATCAACTCAAGCTTTTTACTTAAGTAAAAGTGTAAAAGTACTGGTTTCAAAACTACTTAAAGTATAAAAGTAAAAGTAATGTAAGGCAGAGATCTTCAACAAGGGGTCCTCAAAGTCATTGCAGGGGCCCTCCAAATTATTGTAAATTTTTGAGTCTTTTTATTATCTTTGAGTCTTTTAAAATTAAAATGCCTTAACATAATTCCAACATATTATTAGCAAACATAAATTCCCACTGATGATAGGCTTACTGGCCTATAGGTAAGGTCCCTAAGATATCAGCCCACAGATACAGTTAATCCTAGATTTACTGTGCCACATACAGTATGTCACATACAGTATGTAACATTAAAATATGATTTATAAAATCATGCCAACAATTAATATTTTAATAGCTTATGAAAAAAGAGTATGTAAGAAGGCTTTAGGTTGCCCTAACAGTTATTGTAGGCCCAGTTTAATATGCAACTTAATTTCATACAATATGTAGTAAGGGGTCCCTGCTACATCTCACTTTAAGTAAAGGGATCCTTGGCTTAAAAAACGTTGAAGACCCCTGATGTAAGGGGGAACAATGCCATGGAGAACAGCTTAACCCCAAAACGTTAGGACAAAATCATATGACTATAATAATGTTATATTAAAATCATACCTGCAAACTCAGAAGGGCTGAAAAAGGTGACACATCTCTTCTGTGTTTTTCAGACAACGGCAGCTACAGTCTGGTGTTACAATCCTCTCCAGTGAAATACAGACACACTTTACACCGTTTAGCTGTCCGTTTTAACCGTGTTTACTCCAGCTGCTAGCTAACCGTGAGCTAACGTTAGCTGCTGCCAACTGTAGTGTTAACTAGCGTCCCGTGCGGCGGCGATGTTTCAGTTCCCTCTAACGTCCGTTTTAGGAGCATCAGAGAGAAGCGCAGGCATCTAAGCGGCTCCTAAATAAGGCACCGAAATCCATGTTGCTATTCGGTCCGGTAGATAACGGTCGTTAAAGCACCGGGTCTCTGCAGGTTTGATGGATTGCGTACAAACCAATAGGGTGTCGGAATGACTATGTTTATACTTCTCATCCAACCACAATCACATTCACTCTATCCGGATGGAGCGATCTGGATAGGGGTTTTTTTGTGTGTTTTTTTTTAACGATGACGAGCCGGAATGAAAACAAGCCGAACTGAAATATGAGTAACGAGGCTATTTTTTTTAAAATGTAGGGAGTAGAAAGTACAGATAATTACGTGAAAATGTAAGGAGTAGAAGTAAAAAGTATGCTGTAAAATAATTACTCCAGTAAAGTATAGATACCCAAAATTTCTACTTAAGTAAGGTAACAAAGTATTTGTACTTCGTTACTTGACACCTCTGATAATGTCAAATCCCAACAGGAGTTATTTTGGGACCCTTTCCAGATAGAGGAGGTCTAGACCACACAGTCAATGCAGCCAGCAGATTAAAATCCCAAATATTAATTCTGATGCTTTGACTCTGCTGAACAACAACAGACCAAAGGTTGATCTTCTGGATCGTCAGGTCTGATACCAGGAAAGTTTATTCATTGTTAATTAATTGTGGTAAACGCTGATAGGATTAGACTGAATGTTCTGAAAGTGTGTGTGTGTGTTTGTGTGTGTGTGAGTGTGTGTTCAAGTTAAGATCTTATTTTAAAATTATAATACAATGTTCTTAAACTCCTGCCAAGAACACTATCAATCTTTAGCAGGTGTGGTTTTGACAGAAGTGAACACGCCCTTTCCCATCGTTGTTAAAACTTGCACAATAACTGATTTTTAAAGGTTAGTTTAGTCTTTTTCAACCTGGACCCTATGACTGATGGGAACAACCATCTTTGAAATTGCTCCAGTATTCAATTCAATTTGATTTATAGTGTCAAAGTCAATGTTGAATTAATTTGAAATGTGTGATCAACAATGCTAGGATTAGACTGTACTGAAAGGGTGTGTGTGTGTGTGTGTATGTGTGTGTGTGTGTGTGTGTGTGTGTGTGTGTGTGTGTGTGTGTGTGTGTGTGTGTGTTTCTGTGTGTGTTTCTGTGTGTGTGTCTGTGTGTTTCTGTGTGTGTTTCTGTGTGTGTCTGTGTGTGTGTGTGTGTGTGTGTGTGTTACCTTAGAAACATGACTTTACTGAACTGATTGTTCATTTGTGTGAACACCTACATAAGACGTAGACATTATTTATTTGGATTAAATATTCATGTGAGAAGTCGACACTGTTAATGTTTTAGTTCAGGTCAACACTCTTAATGCTGCATCATCATTTTACATCTTTTGTTGAAAATCTTCAACTTGAATTTGGAAAGGAATTCATAAGAGGAACAAAAGGGTTGTGGTTCCTCCTACAGCTCCACCCAACATGCAGGAGAACCACCTGACAGGTGGAGCTCTCTGGGGGAAGGGGGGGGGCGTGATTACTCTCTATAAATACATGCTTACCGTATGAGATACACAGTTGAGACACGTAAAAGTAGACAGTTGACTTCTCTGTTAACTTCAACAGACTTTGACACAATGGATCAGGTGGTCGGAGGGTACAATCCGATAACAGACGCCACCAAGGAAACTCAGGATCTTTGTCATCAGGTGAGCTTCTCTCTACCTTCATTCTTCATAATCTCCACACCCAAGGTCTGAATTTACATCAGA
>NC_041338.1:38237807-38245307 GCF_004354835.1 Perca flavescens
TAAGACCCAAAAAATAAACCTAAAAACATTCATATTCTCCACACACACACACACACACACACACACACACACACACACACACACACACACACAACCACAACGTCACGTTAAACATTTTATTAAATCAGAGACTTTAAACATCATAAAAACAGCTTCACGAGTAAAAAATAAAGGCACTTGAATTCCATCACCTCCATAAAATAACTTCTCTTTTCTCTTTTTACAAATATTTACACACTTCTCATAGATATAAAAACATGAATCTAGATCACAGATATTCTAAGTATCGGTTATAGGATTTTATATTGTTTTTGGTTCAATAAAACGTAAGCTACGAGTCAGTCATAGTAAAATAATTACACATAAATCATATTTATAGTACAATAATTATACATAAATCATAGAGAGGAGGGAGGGTGAGTCTTTGTTTTGTTTGAAAATACTTTGAACGTCAACAAGAAGTAATATCAGCCAACATCACTTAGAGCACCTTTAAAGTCCTGCCAAGAACACATATCAGTCCTCAGCAGGTTTCTACACAAGTGAACACACCCTTTCTTACAGTTATTAAAAGTTGCACAATAATTGATTTTTATCAAACTAGTATCCTGTCTTTACTTGCTGTATTTCTTGATGTTAAAATATCAAACAGTGCATTACTACCTGGTTGTTATGTTCCAGGTCTCTATAATTTATTCATAATTATTATTTATTTTATAAATTTGAATGAAGAAAAGACAGAAGTCATGGTCTTTGGTGGTACTTCTGTGACCACTCCTCTAGTTGATCTGGGTTCTCTGGCTCAGTATCGCAAGCCAATTGTAAAAATTTGGGGGGTAAAAGTGGACTGTGATCTCAAATTTGACAGCCAGATTAAAGCTGTGGTGAGTGACAGTGTGTGTTATCTCAGTGTGTGTGTGTGTGTGTGTTATCTCAGTGTGTTCTGAGTGACAGTGTGTGTTATCTCAGTGTGTGTGTGTGTGTGTGTGTGTTATCTCAGTGTGTTCTGAATGACAGTGTGTGTTATCTCAGTGTGTGTGTGTGTGTGTGTTATCCCAGTGTGTTCTGAGTGACAGTGTGTGTTATCTCAGTGTGTGTGTGTGTGTGTGTGTTATCTCAGTGTGTTCTGAGTGACAGTGTGTGTTATCTCAGTGTGTTCTGAGTGACAGTGTGTGTTATCTCACTGTGTGTTATCTCAGTGTGTTATCTCAGTTATCTCAGTGTGTGTTATCTCAGTGTGTGTGTGTGTGTGTGTGTGTGTGTGTGTGTGTGTGTGTGTGTGTGTTGTCTCAGTGTGTGTTATCTCAGTGTGTGTGTGTGTGTGTGTTATCTCAGTGTTTGGCTGCTCTGAGCCTGTTTTGCAGCTGATGTGAACTGTTTAGTTCAGGTGACTGTAGGTAGTGCAGACTGGAGTTTGAGTTTTGCACATGTGACTCCAGTGTCGTTTAGCAATCGGAAAAAACTGTAAAATTCTTGTATTTGTTTTTAAAGCCTTGAATGGCCTTGCCCCACCGTACCTCTGTGAGCTGCTGCACCCCCACACTCCTAGCCCATCTCTCAGGTCAGCTGACCAGCTGCTCCTGACGGTGCCTAAAGCTCGGCTCAAGCTCAGATCAAGCGTTTGCCGTTGCAGCTCCAAAACTTTGGAACGGACTGCCTCTGAACATTAAGGTGTAGACACATATAGCCGACGGCCGACCGTTGACAGATGACCCCGTCGATATGATCAGTCGCCTCTCCGAGGTCCAAAAAAGTGCCACAGAACAGACCAAAAAGACGAGAGGAGACGAGACGTAATACGCCTCCATAACAGCAGGCGGCGCTAATCTGTAATGTTGCCCAAGAAATGAAAGCCGGCAGCTGATTGGAAGAACAGGTCATATGGGTTTGTTTTCTCCGGATATTCAGACCTGGACTGTCATGGCGGCTCGTTCAGAATCCGATCTCATATTGGACTAAAATAGTTCACCGAAACGTGTTTCTGAAAACATTTGAAGAGAGAAATAGGCTGTGATGCAGTGTCAGAATCTGTCTTCATTTCAGATCAACAAAGGTCAGTTTAGAAGATTTTCATCAGATTTTGAGAGACTCTAGTCCCCTCATTCCGCTCGTCATTTCCGGGTGAGTCCCGACGGCCCTGCCGCCGACCGAACATGTCAGGTCGGCCAAAATGAACGCCGACAGCCCCCCAGACTGATGACGGCACGGGACACACCGAACAGATTTGAGTCACTGACCTCGCCAGACTGTCCCACGGCCGATAATCGGCCTGATGTGTCCCGGCCCTTAGACAGGCCTCTGCTCTGTCTAGTTTTAAAACCCACCTCTTTTCTTTGGCTTTTAACACCAGGTAGAGTGTTGATGTTATGTGCATATTTGCTTATTTTAATTGATGTTTACTTATTTAATTTTATTTAAATTGTTTTTTATTGCATTTATTTTATATTGGGTACCTCTGCTTTTATTGTGTTATCTATTTATTTTGTTTTATCTTTTGTGCAGCACTTTGGAAACCTTGTGTTTGTTAAAATCGTGCTATATAAATAAAGTGGATTGGATTGGATTGGATTTATAATGTCCAGAGGTGTCAAAAGTATTCACATTCATTACTCAAGTAGAAGTATAGATACTAGGGTTTGAAAAGACTTTTGTAGAAGTTGAAGTATCAACTCAAGCTTTTTACTTAAGTAAAAGTGTAAAAGTACTGGTTTCAAAACTACTTAAAGTATAAAAGTAAAAGTAATGTAAGGCAGAGATCTTCAACAAGGGGTCCTCAAAGTCATTGCAGGGGCCCTCCAAATTATTGTAAATTTTTGAGTCTTTTTATTATCTTTGAGTCTTTTAAAATTAAAATGCCTTAACATAATTCCAACATATTATTAGCAAACATAAATTCCCACTGATGATAGGCTTACTGGCCTATAGGTAAGGTCCCTAAGATATCAGCCCACAGATACAGTTAATCCTAGATTTACTGTGCCACATACAGTATGTCACATACAGTATGTAACATTAAAATATGATTTATAAAATCATGCCAACAATTAATATTTTAATAGCTTATGAAAAAAGAGTATGTAAGAAGGCTTTAGGTTGCCCTAACAGTTATTGTAGGCCCAGTTTAATATGCAACTTAATTTCATACAATATGTAGTAAGGGGTCCCTGCTACATCTCACTTTAAGTAAAGGGATCCTTGGCTTAAAAAACGTTGAAGACCCCTGATGTAAGGGGGAAACAATGCCATGGAGAACAGCTTAACCCCAAAACGTTAGGACAAAATCATATGACTATAATAATGTTATATTAAAATCATACCTGCAAACTCAGAAGGGCTGAAAAAGGTGACACATCTCTTCTGTGTTTTTCAGACAACGGCAGCTACAGTCTGGTGTTACAATCCTCTCCAGTGAAATACAGACACACTTTACACCGTTTAGCTGTCCGTTTTAACCGTGTTTACTCCAGCTGCTAGCTAACCGTAGGCTAACGTTAGCTGCTGCCAACTGTAGTGTTAACTAGCGTCCCGTGCGGCGATGTTTCAGTTCCCTCTAACGTCCGTTTTAGGAGCATCAGAGAGAAGCGCAGGCATCTAAGCGGCTCCTAAATAAGGCACCGAAATCCATGTTGCTATTCGGTCCGGTAGATAACGGTCGTTAAAGCACCGGGTCTCTGCAGGTTTGATGGATTGCGTACAAACCAATAGGGTGTCGGAATGACTATGTTTATACTTCTCATCCAACCACAATCACATTCACTCTATCCGGATGGAGCGATCTGGATAGGGGTTTTTTGTGTGTGTTTTTTTTAACGATGACGAGCCGGAATGAAAACAAGCCGAACTGAAATAGGAGTAACGAGGCTATTTTTAAAATGTAGGGAGTAGAAAGTACAGATAATTACGTGAAAATGTAAGGAGTAGAAGTAAAAAGTATGCTGTAAAATAATTACTCCAGTAAAGTATAGATACCCAAAATTTCTACTTAAGTAAGGTAACAAAGTATTTGTACTTCGTTACTTGACACCTCTGATAATGTCAAATCCCAACAGGAGTTATTTTGGGACCCTTTCCAGATAGAGGAGGTCTAGACCACACAGTCAATGCAGCCAGCAGATTAAAATCCCAAATATTAATTCTGATGCTTTGACTCTGCTGAACAACAACAGACCAAAGGTTGATCTTCTGGATCGTCAGGTCTGATACCAGGAAAGTTTATTCATTGTTAATTAATTGTGGTAAACGCTGATAGGATTAGACTGAATGTTCTGAAAGTGTGTGTGTGTGTTTGTGTGTGTGTGTGTGTGTGTTCAAGTTAAGATCTTATTTTAAAATTATAATACAATGTTCTTAAACTCCTGCCAAGAACACTATCAATCTTTAGCAGGTGTGGTTTTGACAGAAGTGAACACGCCCTTTCCCATCGTTGTTAAAACTTGCACAATAACTGATTTTTAAAGGTTAGTTTAGTCTTTTTCAACCTGGACCCTATGACTGATGGGAACAACCATCTTTGAAATTGCTCCAGTATTCAATTCAATTTGATTTATAGTGTCAAAGTCAATGTTGAATTAATTTGAAATGTGTGATCAACAATCCTAGGATTAGACTGTACTGAAAGGGTGTGTGTGTGTGTGTGTGTGTGTGTGTGTGTGTGTGTGTGTGTGTGTGTGTGTGTGTGTGTGTGTGTGTGTGTGTGTGTGTGTTTCTGTGTGTGTGTTTCTGTGTGTGTTTCTGTGTGTGTTTCTGTGTGTGTGTGTGTGTGTGTGTGTGTGTGTGTGTTTACCTTAGAAACATGACTTTACTGAACTGATTGTTCATTTGTGTGAACACCTACATAAGACGTAGACATTATTTATTTGGATTAAATATTCATGTGAGAAGTCGACACTGTTAATGTTTTAGTTCAGGTCAACACTCTTAATGCTGCATCATCATTTTACATCTTTTGTTGAAAATCTTCAACTTGAATTTGGAAAGGAATTCATAAGAGGAACAAAAGGGTTGTGGTTCCTCCTACAGCTCCACCCAACATGCAGGAGAACCACCTGACAGGTGGAGCTCTCTGGGGGGGGGGGGGGGTGTGATTACTCTCTATAAATACATGCTTACCGTATGTGATACACAGTTGAGACACGTAAAAGTAGACAGTTGACTTCTCTGTTAACTTCAACAGACTTTGACACAATGGATCAGGTGGTCGGAGGGTACAATCCGATAACAGACGCCACCAAAGAAACTCAGGATCTTTGTCATCAGGTGAGCTTCTCTCTACCTTCATTCTTCATAACCTCCACACCCAAGGTCTGAATTTACATCAGATTTATTTCCTTCATACACAGGTGAAGCACCAGGTGGAGAAAAAGACAGGAGCAAATTATGTGGAATACAAAGCAGTTAAATACAGGAGTCAAGTTGTGGCAGGAACCAACTTCCTTATCAAGGTAAATAGATATGTCTTTAATATACAGGTTGAATTATTAGTGACATGCTGAACCATGGCAGGTGTTAGAGTGTGTGTGTGTGTGTGTGTGTGTGTGTGTGTGTGTGTGTGTGTGTGTGTGTGTGTGTGTGTGTGTGTGTGTGTGTGTGTGTGTGCTGTGTGTGTGTGTGTGTGTGTGTGTGTGTGTGTGTGTGTCTGTGTGTGTGTGTGTGTGTGCAGTTGAAGCATGGGAGGTCTGTGTGTGTGTGTGTGTGTGTGTGTGTGTGTGTGTGTCACTGTGTGTGTGTGTGTGTGTGTGTGTGTGTGTGTGTGTGTGTGTGTGTGTGTGTGTGTGTGTGTGTGTGTGTGTGTGCAACAACACCAGGTCTGTGTGAATCCATGTGTGTGTGTGTGTGTGTGTGTGTTGTGTGTGTGTTGTTGTGTGTGTGGTTCATGTTGGAGTGTGTGTGTGTGTGTGTGTGTGTGTGTTCAGTTGAACCATGGGAGGTCTGTGTGTGTGTGTGTGTTAAATGTGTGTGTGTGTGTGTTAACCACACCCTCACTGCTCAACAACACCAGATCAACATGAATCCAGTGTTTAGACGTTAATTTTCCTCTTTGTTCTTACAGGTTCATGTTGGAGGAGCGAACTACATTCATCTGGAAATCTTCCGAGCTCTTCCGTGTAACGGAGGAAAGGTTTCTCTGACTAATGTAAAGGCTCATCAGACCAAAGACAGCCCCCTCTAACCTTAGAAACTGATCCCAGAACCAGTCTCACCAGTAAAATCCTTAAAGGCTGCAGTCTCATGTTAAAATCTTCTGCTTCTTTATTCTGAAATGATTTAACATTGATTTTGAATGTATTAACACTGAGAGATGAAGAGATTTGGTGGAATGCAATGTCCTTTAACTTCAAATAAATATCCTGCCACTATCCTACAGTGTTTGGGACTTATCTAAACTTATATACATATAATTATGGTTTCTTTCAACCTAAATGCCCAACAATAACATGAATGATTCTATACAACGTTCTAAAATGAATTAATTTTAGGTGTTTTATTTAATTTTATAGAATCCATTTTCTTCCCAGATCACAGATGTGATGATTTGTTGCCATTAAAAATAATAAAATGGTTTCATAACCGTATCCTGACTAAATCTGCTGAAGTATAATAATATATAATAATAATAATCCATCAACAAACCTTCCTCTGATTTTAATTAGTCAAAATACTTCATAACTTACTTCTTCTTTCACTCAAACATCTGATCATATTTCATAATAAATGAGGTCAAGCTTCACGGAGCGCATGATCGACAGGAAGACAAGAAAGAAAGAAACACAAAATTTCTGATATAGAAACGTTTTGAAAATGGGTCATATTTGACCCAAAGACAACACAAGAGTTATGACCCAAAAATAAACCTAAAAACATTTATATTCTCCCACACACACACACACACACACACACACACACACACACACACACACACACACACACACACACACACACACCAACAACAACAACGTCACATCAGAGGTTTTAAACATAAAAACAGATTCAGGAGTAAAAAATAAAGGCACTTGACTTCCATCACCTCCATAAAATAACTTCTCTTTTCTCTTTTTACAAATATTTACACACTTCTCATCGTAGATATAAAAACATGAGTCTTGATCACACATATCGGTAATAGGATTTTATATTGTTTATGGGTCAATAAAACACATGCTACCAGTTAGTCATAGTACAATAATTACACATAAATCATAGTCATAGTACAATAATTACACATAAAACAGTCATAGTACAATAATTACACATAAAACATAGTCATAGTACAATAATTACACATAAAACAGTCATAGTACAATAATTATACATAAAACATAGTCATAGTACAATAATTACACATAAATCATAGTCATAGTACAATAATTACACATAAAACAGTCATAGTACAATAATTACACATAAATCATAGTCATAGTACAATAATTACACATAAAACAGTCATAGTACAATAATTACACATAAATCATAGTCATAGTACAATAATTACACATAAAACAG
>NC_041338.1:38250307-38285307 GCF_004354835.1 Perca flavescens
GACTCTAGTCCCCCATCTCTGGTGTGTGTGTGTGTGTGTGTGTGTGTGTGTGTGTGTGTCTTCTTCCTTAAACTCCTGCCAAGAACTCTAGGGTTAGATTAGTGTTAGAATTAGGTTATGGTTAGGGTGAGTGTAAGGGTTAAGGTTAGGCATTTAGTTGTGATGGTTAAGGTTAGGGTAAGGGTTAAGGTTAGGCATTTAGTTGTGATGGTTAAGGTGAGGGTAAGGGTTAAGGTTAGGCATTTAGTTGTGATGGTTAAGGTTAGGGTAAGGGTTAAGGTTAGGCATTTAGTTGTGATGGTTAAGGTTAGGGTAAGGGTTAAGGTTAGACATTTAGTTGTGATGGTTAAGGTTAGGTTAAGGGTTAAGGTTAGACATTTAGTTGTGATGGTTAAGGTTAGGTTAAGGGTTAAGGTTAGACATTTAGTTGTGATGGTTAAGGTGAGGGTAAGGGTTAAGGTTAGGCATTTAGTTGGGTTAGGGTTAGGGTTAGGGTTAGGGGTTAGGGTTAGGGTTAATGACAGGTCCCCACAAAGATAGTGCCACAAACCTGTGTGTATATGTGTGTGTGTGTGTGTGTGTGTGTGTGTGTGTGTGTGTGTGTGTGTGTGTGTGTGTGATTGATTTTATTTGGCCACTTAAATATAAAAATATGACACAGTACTCTGTGTCACACAATAAAGCCCAAAGACTTATTTCCATTGTGTGTCTCTGTCTGTTTTTCTGAGTGCGTTTGTGTGTGTGTGTGTCTCTGTGTGTGTGTGTGTGTGTGTGTGTGTGTGTGTGTGTCTGTGTCTGTGTGTGTATGTGTGTCTTTGTGTCTGTCTGTCTGTGTGTGTGTGTGTGTGTGTGTCTCTCTGTGTTTCTACGTCTGTGTGTGTCTCTCTGTGTTTCTGTGTGTGTGTGTGTGTGTGTGTGTGTGTGTGTGTGTGTGTCTCTCTGTGTGTGTTTCTTTTGAGTGTCTGTCTGTGTGTGTTCAATCTGCTTAACCTGACAACTGCACGCCTGCCGCGGGACATAACCTACGGTGGCCGACAGGTGCAAACGCCCTGCAACTTCAGAAAACACATGCAAATAGACAAAACACAAGCAAATTAAGAAAACAACTTCATTAATTTGACAACACATGTGCAGCATTCAGCAAACGCGCTGCATATACACACAACACAACCAAATATACAAACGCGCTGCAATTAAAAAACGATGCAAAAAGAAAAGCAAACCCCGAAAAAAGAAGCGATGCAAAAAGAAAAGCACACAAACCCCGAAAACAAATGCAACAAAAAAACGCTGCATCCAGATTCCACAACGGAAGTTCTCCAGGCCTCTAGAGGGAACAGCTAATCAGCTGGATTTTCGACCCCTTTTCTGCCTTTTTATTAGAGTCGGGTATGGCTGCATAGTAAAAAGAGAACTCCTGTCTCATGCCCTTATTAATAACATAATTAATCGCATCGTTTATCCCAGAATTTCAATGAAGAATTTCATAATGACTGCATAGAAACCACACCTGCTAAAGCATCGCGTTTATGTATTTGGTTGTGTTGTGTGTATATGCAGCGCGTTTGCTGAATGCTGCACATGTGTTGTCAAATTAATGAAGTTGTTTTCTTAATTTGCTTGTGTTTTGTCTATATGCATGTGTTTTCTGAAGTTGCAGGGCGTTTGCACCTGTCGGCCACCGTACACAACCAGAGGTAAACAAATGCAGCTGACGCGTGTGTCTCTGTGTGTGTGCGTGTGTATGTATATGTTTTTAAGTGTTTGTGTGTGTGTGTGTTTATGTATGTGTGTGTGTGTGAGTTTTCAAGTTAAACTGCTTTTTTAAAATAGAAACTTCTTCCTTCACCTCGTGCCAAGAACACATATCATTCTTTAGCAGGTAAGGTTCCTATAGAAGGAAAGACTCTCTTACTCACAGTTATTAAAACGTGCGCAAGAACTGGTTTTATCAAACTAGTGTTCCAGCTCTACTTGCTGTATTTCTTGATGTTAAAATATTAAACAGTGCATTACAACATGGTTGTTATGTTTCTGTCATGTTTCGTCCCTGTGTCAAGTTGTTGTTTTGAGTTTGTGTTACATTTTCTGTTTTGTTTTCCACTTCCTGTTTTATCTTGTAAGTTTCCCTCTCCCTAGTGTGAGATTGTCTGTTTCCTATGTGTGCAGCTTTTGAGTGTTGACCTGTATACCTGAGGCCTGTACTACGAAGCAGGATCAACATGCCCTGGATCTCTTTCAGTTATCCGGCTTCACCTAACCTAACAACCACGGTCCTCCATAACCTGTATCACCACGCTGGTTATCAACTAGTTCAGTCAACTCAGGGTTTCCCAATCCAGCGGCACGCACGTTCACATAAAAGAGGAGGTGTTTGCACACCACGACCAATCGCAAACATCTACCAGAGCCGCATGTTATATATAAGAAGAGCAAATTATAATTCTCAAGAACACAGACTCGGTTTTACAGGGAAAACACAATACAGTCGCTGCTTCCTAAAACAGGAAGGAAAGCAATGAGTAAAAATAGCAATCCAGACTGAAGAGTAGGCGATTTTCTAGGCTGATATTTACTTGGGACTATATTGTGTGGAAGCACAGCCAAAGCACTGCTACTCGGGGCTCCACGGGCTTTCGACATACATTGCGTATATTTACACTTTGAATTTCGTCATGCCATTTATATAACACATACTCTATGGTCTTACCATGCTAACGCTTTTGATTGATTTCACTTTAATCCATTTTTGTGAATTAGAGAAGTCTCGTCAGGGCAGCGGCATTTCGGTAAAACAATAACCGAGAAAGGGTGACTTTGCGCCGGCCGCAGAGCCCCGCGGGCTGCCGATATCTCTGTGCCCGAGTAGCAGTGCTTCGGCTGTAGTCTACTTCCACCCAATATAGTCCCAAGTCAATATCTGCCTAGGAAATCATCTAGTCTTAATCTACATTGCTATTTTTACTCGTTGTGAATACACAGGCCACAAGAAGTAATTAGGTTTTGTTTTTGTTGTTGTTGGGTCACTTTTACTCACAACATGCTACACGGCCACAAAGGATTCCAATCATTACGCTAAGCTAAGCTAGCCACGGCACCGCCGGACTAAGACAATGCATGCACTGAGACAAAAATGCGTTTACCCACCTATATAAATATAGAGGAGACAGTGAATAACCCAATTTCAACAAACGGTGGCGTATTCCTTTAAAGAATTGCAAACAAAGTGCAAAGTTGACAATGTGTTTAAGGTATGGTTACACTGTGTTTAAGGTATGCTACAGGAAGTTTAGGTTTTGAGGCTTTGGTATAAGAATTTGTTTTTAGTGTGTAAGCAATGGGCAGAAACTGTAACTTTTGTTTTGTTGCTAAATTTGATGATTTGTGATTCTATTTTTCTTTATTTCTGTAAGAATTGTTTGTTTTTTGTAAAAACTTGTTTGATTACTGCAGAAATTCTACTTTTGAGTTTTACAGAAGACTGAGTCTGAGAAAATGACGATAAAAGTAAAAACACAAAGACTGCAGTGTTTTATATAAAGCCCATCAGTGTGTTGCTGGTGATATGAAAGAGGAATTCAAATGGTGCTTGTGTGTATGGTTTTGTAACCCAAGAATTAAATTTTTAGAAAGTAGTGTTAAGTTTTGATTGCAGTGTTTCATTTTGTCATAGATGTGAGTTGTTAATCTCCAAGTGCTAAGTCTGATTAGCTTGTGTGTAGAGTTTTGACATAATTCTGCAAAAAGTGTGTAAGCAGTAGGCAAAAACTGTAATATTAGGCTGTTAGCTAGCTGGGTTGCTGTCTTTTAATAATAATAATAATAAATTGAATTTATATAGCACTTTTCACGAACTCAAAGTCGCTTTACAGTGTAGGTATAGAAAATAAAGACAAACAAACAAAACAAAACAAAACAAGATTCAGGCACAGATGAAAAGGGGAGGGGGATTGGGGCTAGGGATAGGCAGAGGTGAAGAGATGGGTCTTGAGGCGAGACTGCAAGATGGCGAGGGACTCAGAGGTGCGGATCTCTTGGGGGAGGGAGTTCCAGAGCCTTGGAGCTGCCCTGGAGAAGGCTCTGTCCCCAAAACTGCAGAGGTTGGACTTTTGGATACAGAGGAGACCAGCTGAGGTGGATCTGAGGGACTGTAAGGGTTTGTACGGGGAGAGGAGACCAGCTGAGGTGGATCTGAGGGCCCGTGAGGGTTGGTACAGGGAGAGGAGGTCAGTGAGGTATTAGGGGGCCACATGGGCTTTGTAGGTGAGGACCAGGATTTTGTAGGTCATCCGGTGGGAGATAGGAAGCCAGTGGAGTTGTTTTAGGATTGGAGCGATGTGGTGCCAGGATTTGGAGCGGGTGATGAGTCTGACGGCTGAGTTCTGGACCAGTTGGAGTCGGTTGATGTTGGTAGAGCTGATGCAGAGGAGAAGTGAGTTGCAGTAGTCCCGTTGGGAGGAGATGAAGACGTGAATGAGTCTTTCAGCAGCGGGGAGTGTGAGAGAGGGTCTGATTTTGGTGATGTTGCGGAGGTGAAAGAAGGTTTTAATGACATGACGGATGTGAGGCTCAAGGGAGAGGGTGGAGTCAAAGATAACGCCAAGGTTATGGGCCTGAGGAGATGGGGAGACAATGGGGCCGTCGATGATGAGGGTGGGGTTATTGATTTTGCTGAATGTGGATTTGGAGCCTATGAGGAGGAATTCTGTTTTATCGCTGTTGAGTTTGAGGAAGTTGTGTTGCATCCAGGTTTTAATAGCTGACAGACAGGAGTTGATGTGGGAGAGGGGAGGATTGTGGGGGGATTGGTGCTGTGGTAGATCTGGGTGTCATCGGCGTAAAAGTGGAAGTCCAGGTTGAAGTGGCGGAGTATCTGACCAAGAGGGAGGATGTAGATGATGAAGAGGAGGGGGCCGAGTACGGAGCCTTGGGGAACACCTTGAGTGGCTGTGGCACAGGTGTGGTTATGGAGAGAGATGAAGTGGGATCTGTTGGAAAGGTAGGAGCGGAGCCAGCTGAGTGCAGTACCTTCGACACCGAGGTCTTTGAGTCTGGTGAGAAGGATGTTATGGCTCGCGGTATCGACTCTGGTGAGCAGGATGTTATGGCTCGCGGTATCGAGTCTGGTGAGCAGGATGTTATGGCTCGCGGTATCGACTCTGGTGAGCAGGATCTTATGGCTCGCGGTATCGAAGCAGAGGTGAGGAGGTCATTGAGGACTTTGAGGAGAGCGGTTTCTGTGCTGTGGAGGGGGCGAAAACCAAATTGGAGAGGTTCAAATTGGTTATTGGCATGAAGATGGGTTGTGCGTGTGTGTGTGTGTGTGTGTGTGTGTGTGTGTGTGTGTGTGTGTGTGTGTGTGTGTGTGTGTTCAAATTAAGTTTTTTTTAATACTAACTTCTTCCTTAAAATGGTGCCAAGAACACTATCATTCTTTAAGAGAAGAGGTTCCTACAGAAGGAAACACTCTCTTTCTCACTGCTGGTACAAGTTGAACAACAACTGTTTTTTATCAAACTAGTATCCTGTCTTTATTTGCTGTATTTCTTGATGTTAAAATATGAAACAGTGCATTACAACATGGTTGTTATGTTTCAGGTCTCTATCAGTGGAGTTAAAGGTTAGTTTCTATGACTGATGGGAACAACTATCTCTGAAATTGCTCCAGTATTCAATTCAACTTTATTTATAGTGTCAAATCCCAACAGGAGTTATTTTGGGACCCTCTCCAGATAGAGGAGGTCTAGACCACACAAGTCAATGCAGCCAGCAGATTAAAAAGCCAAATATTAAAGCTGATGCTTTGACTCTGCTGAACAACAACAAACCAAAGGTTGATCTGATAGATCATCAGGTCTGATACCAGGAAAGTCACATGAAGAAAGTTCATGCTGTCATTATGAAATTATTCATTACAATTCTGTCATAAACGATGCTAGGACTAGACTAAATGTACTGAAAGGATGTGTGTGTATGTGTGTTTGTGTGTGTGTGTGTGTGTGTGTGTGTATGTGTGTTTGTGTGTGTGTGTGTGTTTTAACTTAGTAACAGGACTTTACTGAACTGATTGTTCATTTGTTTGAACACCTACAACCAGGTGTATTCCTCCTGGGGGGGGTTACTCTCTATAAATACTTTACATGCATATGTCATAAACAGTTGAGACACGAACAAGCTGACAAGACAGTTGACTTCTCTACTAACTTAACTTCAGCAGACAGAATGAGAAATATGTTTGGCTGCTGCAGAAGAAGAACAGGTTTCAGGAAACACACCTGGTTACCTGCAGACTAGACATCCTCCGACACACCGAGGACGGACACACACAAAAACAACAACTTTATGGTAAAATATGTCATTTATTTACTCTCATCAGATCTAGATCTGGAAGTTAAAGAAAATTGTAATCCATAATCCAATTTCTTTTTTTCTTTTTTTTTTTTTAAATCGGCACACACACAGGTTTCAGGAAACACACCTGCTGTCGACATACCAGCAGATTAAACACACTCACACACACAATGGACATCCCTTCCTGTTTCTGTGTGGGAGCTGCAGCCATGTTCTTCCTCACGGTGCTCCAGAGGTTTAAAGAGGGGAACTGGACCTTCGGGGCCCTCGTTGGGGCCCTCGTTGGGGCCCTCGTTGGAGCCGCTCTGTGCCTCGCTGGACTACCGCTCGGCTGTGGGACGGCCCTTATCGGCTGCAGCTTGGTCCTGGTGTGCGAGCCGGAGAGAAGTGTGGAGCAGCTGCTCAGAGGTGAGACGGACACACCTGTGATGTTATGTCTGTGTGTCTGTGTGTCTGTGTGTGTGTGTGTGTGTCTGTCTGTCTGTCTGTCTGTCTGTGTGTGTGTGTGTTGAGGGAGGGTTGGTGAATGGCGGACCCAAAATGCAGAGGTGGTTTGATGTGAAGATTTATTCCAAACACAAAGATCCAGGGTACAAACCAGCAGGAATCCAAAATAGCGAAAACGAAAGAAACAACACAAGGAGTAAAAGCTGAGGTAGTCCAAAAATGCAAAAAGGGAAAACACAGCTGGATAACAAAACCAGAGCACAGAGACCGCAGGGAGAACTAACACAAAACTCAGAGACAGGAGACGAAAAAAACACTAAGACTAACACACAGGACTACAAACCGGCAACAAGACACACACAATGATCTGAATGATCTGGGGCCTGTTTCACAAAACCAAGATAAGGGATTAAGCCGGGATTTCCTGGTTATCCTGGATGAATTTAGCCTTGACTCGGTTTCACGAAAGCAGAAGCACATAAATCACCATGGAGATTTATTCCGTGCAGCTAGCCTGCTCCTGACCAGGCTAACAGTCAGGCTAACAGCTAGCCTGGTCCTGACCAGGCTAACAGCCAGGATTTATTTAATCCTGGAACCTTTTCTGTTCACTCAGCAGTGGTTTTACCCTTTTGTTATCAGCCTGGATTAAAATACAACAGGTGCATATTGCTGTTCATTTAAGTACTGTTATTATTTAAAGTTGTGACCATTAATTTTTTTATTATTATAAATTTGTCATTGTTACTGTTATATTGCTGTCTGAAGACTGCTGTTCATATTGTTGTAAGAAGTTTGATGAATATATTATGGCAGTTGTTGAGATAATTAGAAAAGGCTGATAAAATTTCAAATGAGTTTTAAATGAAGTCTGTTACTAAGGACAACACATACAATGCTGTACATTTCTATAGTCCCCCAATGCACCTTAAATTATTTTAGTTTATAATTAATTTTTTTATTCTTTAACAATAAGGATCATGTTTGTTCTGCTTCCATGTGCATTGTATTTGGCATTCTTAGCACACAATTTAGGTTGTCCAGTAAACTGGGACTATAATTTGGGAGGATTGTACAATTTTAAGAACATATCCTAACTGTACAATCCTCCCAAATTATAGACTTAGTTCACTGGACCAGTAACTATCTAGTGATGTAGGCTACTGTACATTCATGTAACAACAGGGAGAGGACACCTCAATGGTTTCTGACCTTATATTTTGCCTGGGGGGAAATAACTGATGAATATACTCTGTTCCATTCATGTTTATAGTCTGCATGGAATTTATCACTTTATTATCTTTATAGTTTCTAGATTTTACAGTGCAATTTCTTCAGTGTTTTTATTTTTTATGTCCATATATACCAGGGAGCAAGGCATATAATATGTAGAGAAGGAAACTCGTCCTCTAGAAAAAATAAAAAAACGCGAGAAAAAGCGACAGATAATAGCGGACCGACTAAATGATAGTCTAAAAATATACATTTATGAACTACTGCTCTTAACTGAAACCATTCAATGTGTCACTTGTCATTTGCAAAAACGAACACCTGTACACTTTGCATTAAAAGCGAGTAGTGGAAGTTAATATGACTTAGGAAATTAATATTTTAGCCAATGAGAGAGAGGGAGGAACAGAGTGAAAGAGATATTTACGCTTCATATTCTAGCGTTATAGAACATTGATCTTCATGGTAAATTTCCTGAGTAACATTATCTTCTGCTTACTTTTAAGGCAAAGAGTACAATTGTTAATTTGTGCAAATGATTAGTAGCCTAATCCTTGAATGGTAGGATAATGATGGTTTCCATTCAGATCAGAGGTCAGTTAATGTTTATATTTAGGCTGCTTACGCATTCAGTCGGTCCGTGATCGTCTGCTGCTTTCTCTCTGTTTCATTACAGCGGCCGTGTTATTTTCTCTTTATTCAAATCATGTGTTTCACGTCATCATACTTCCACAAGAAGCTGCTGCTCTCTCTGTATAAAGTATGTACAATGCGTATTCTCCATTTTGGCATCAGTAAATCTGTGCTCGACCTCGCGGTCTTTTGAGGAAATCCGTGGACGCGCATCTATCTGAATTAGTTCCGCCTGGCTCGACCTAGTCGCTCCTCCTCAGCTCCTAGTCTCTCCTCCTCAGCCTGACTGAACCTAGTCTCTCCTCCTCAGCTCCTAGTTTCTCCTCCTCAGCTCCTAGTCTAGAATAAATAAATAAAATAAAAACAGGAAACAGGGTAAAAATACAAAACAGAAAAAACAGATTACCAAAATAAGACAATACACACCAAACCATTAACAGGACGCTTCCCCCCTGATGTCCAAAAAAAACCGAAACAAAAACAGGCAGAAACAACCAAGGGAGGGCAGAGGGGGCCCGGAGGAAGGACGACCCAAATAGTCAAAATAAATCAAACCCAGAGGAGCGAGGGAAGGCACAAGAGTCACCCAGGGCAAGGGAAATAGTGGACAGCAGGACCCAGGGAACTGGGGACAGAAGGGCTGCGGGCAGCTAGTCCTGGGTTTCGGAACCTCCAGGGCGGCCGAGCAGGCCATCGAGGACCTTCAGGCGGCCAAGCAGGACGTCGAGGACTCTTAGGAGGCCGTCGGCTCAGGCGACATCCCCTCAGGAGACCTGGCAGGCCGGTGAAGGCTAAAACACTCCGAGGGTCGGGCAGGCGACGGGTCAGCTGGGCTGGAGTCCGCCAAACAGGCAACAGGAACACAGGGGTGCCGACAGGACACAAGGGGCAGGAGTCGGTCTGACCGACAAGGGCATAGTCACTGGGGCGGTCTCCAGGGTGGTCACAGGAGTGCTGGAGACCAGCAAAGTAACTGGTTTGCCCGTAAGCGAACACTCTGGGAGAGCAGTCGACGAGGACTCTGAGACACTGGTCAGCTCTGGCTCGCTGGACAACACGGGCTTGGGTCTGACAGCACGGGCTCGGGTCTGCAAGACAGCACGGGCTCGGGTCTGACAGCACGGGCTCGGGTCTGCTGGACAGCACGGGCTCGGGTCTGACAGCATGGGCTCGGGTCTGCTGGACAGCACGGGCTCGGGTCTGCAGGACAGCACGGGCTCGGGGCTGAGGAGAGGGTGAAGCAGGGCATGGCGTCGGGAGCCATGTTGTCTTCTTCCCCGTCTCCAGGCCTCCACGGTTCCCAGGGAATATCGCTAGGCGAGTTCCCTCAAAGGATTGCCTTCAGTTGGGGGTATCTGCTGAAAAGACAGCTGCTGAGCTGACAGACAGGCTGGTGGGTGTTTGCTGACACTGGGTTAGGCCGGGAGTGAGAAGAATCTGGAATAGAGTCCTCTAGTCAAGGCTTTTCTGACACTTTCACACGGGCAAACAACAGAATTGCCTCCTTTTGGCAATCACTGTCGGTCTCCTTCCACATTGTTTTAAGCTCAATCAAGTCACAAATGAACTCATAAAGTTCATCCGGTGTAGAATGTGCGTGATCCATTTTCCCGGTCCGTAAGGAAGCAGCAAACAGCCGACAAGACAAAAACAGTGTTTTGTGTGTGTGTGTGTGTGTGTGTGTGTGTGTGTGTGTGTGTTAACTTAGTAACATGACTTTACTGAACTGATTGTTCATTTGTGTGAACACCTACTTGAGACTTAGAAGTCTACACTGTTAATGTTTTAGTTCAGGTCAACACACTTAATGCTGCATCATCATTTCACATCAAAACAATATTAGTTTTTGGAATTTTATTTCTGTACAACAATGAAAATCTGAATTATTATGTATATTATTATTATTATTATTACTACTACTACTCCTCCTACAGCTCCACCCAACATGCGGGGGAACCACCTGTCAGGTGTTACTCTCTATAAATACAGTACAAGCATATGTCATAAACAGTTGAGACAAGAAAAGCAGACAGTTGACTTCTCTGTTAACTTTAACAGACATTGACATAATGGCAACCAAGGACGGAGGATACGGACATCCAGTACCCGCCACTAAGGACACTCAGGATCTTTGTGATCAGGTGAGCTTCTTTCTACCTTCATTCTTCACAACCTCCACACCCAAGGTCTGAATTTACATCAGATTTATTCCCTTCATACACAGGTGAAGATAAGGACAGGAAAGAAGTATCAGGAATACAAAGCAGTTAAATACAGGAGGGAAGATGTCAGTCGTTTTGTGGCAGGAACAAACTACCTTATCAAGGTAAATAGATATGTCTTTAATATACAGGCTGAATTATTAGTGACATGCTGTTAAACCATGGCAGGTGTGTGTGTGTGTGTGTGTGTGTGTGTGTTTGTGTGTGTGTGTTCAGTTGACAGTAAACACCAGTTAACCACGTCCTCACTGCTCAAAAACAAAAGATCAACATGAATACATGTGTTTAAATGTCTAATTTTCCTCTTTTGTTCATACAGGTTCATGTTGGAGGAGAAGACTACATTCATCTGATAGTCTTCGGAGCTCTTAACGGAGGAGAGGTTTCTCTGACTAACGCTAAGGATCATCAGACCAAAGACAGCCCCCTCAAAACTTTTTAGAAACTGATCCCAGAACCAGTCTCACCAGTAAAATACTTAAAGGCTGCAGTCTCATGTTAAAATCTTCTGCTTCTTTATTCTGAAATGATTTAACATTGATTTTGAATGTTTTAACGCAGAGAGATGAAGAGATTTGGTGGAATGTACTAAGATTAAAGCTTTAAAATTATTTAGATTTCTTTTACAGAATTAATTTTCCTGTTTGCTCACAATGGGCCTCATTCACCAACTGTTCTTACGAAGAAATGTGTTCTTAAACCCTTCTTATGCACTTTTTACGAAGATTCTGACATTCACTAATGTTTTCTTAACTTGGATTTGTTCTTAGCTAAGAACAAAATCTACGAACACTGAAAAGCACTCTTACGTACATTTGAGTGATGACAATTTGTCATCAAATTCTAAAGTCATTTACAATGATAGTATTGTACTGTAATGTATTTCTGATCATTTGTTGAAAAAGAAATCATATTATGCAAAAAAAACCACTAACACTTCAATTTACATCAGCAATTAAACTGATTAAATCCTGCATTATTTGGTGATTGATCGCTATTTATAGGGCCAATATGCAGTGGTAGAATGTAACAAAGTACAAATTCTTTGTTACTGTACTTAAGTACATTTTTCATGTATCTGTACTTTACTTAAGTAGACTCAATAGTGCATAGCCTACTTTTGACTTTGACGTCTTCCTGACCGTCACACGTTTGTCTCACCAGTAAAGTTTGGTTGCCATAGATACTGTATATATGGGTTGCCATAGATACTGTATATATGGGTTACCATAGATACTGTATATATGGGGCACCGCTGATCCAAGCCGGCTCCGGTGCTGCAGAGCCCGGGCGCAGCGCCGCTGACCCTCGGTAATACAGCCTCCGGTAAAATCTGATCTCATTTCATAAAATTGAGGTTCATTGACCATGAATTCCAAACTAGAGGGAATAAGTTGGATGGAAGGTGGAACACAGAGTTGGGTGATAAGTCTTAAGATTTACAGCACACATGATCAACAGGAAGACAAGAAAGAAAGAAACCCAAAATTTCTGACAAAGACAACACAAGAGTTAAGACCCAAAAATAAACCTATAAATAAAAAAATTAATATTCTCCCACAGCTCCATCTAGTATCGACACACACACACATACACAAACACACACACACAAACACACACACACATACAGACACACACACTACAACATTACGTTGAACATTTTATTACATCAGAGATTTTAAACATCATAAAAACAGATTCAGAGGTAAAAAATAAAGGCACTTCACTTCCATCACCTCCATAAAATAACTTCTCTTTTCTCTTTTTTACAAATATTTACACACTTCTCATCATAGATATAAAAGCATGAATCTAGATCACAGATATTCTAAGTATCGGTCATAGGATTTTATATTGTTTTTGGTTCAATAAAACACATGTTACCAGTTAGTCATAGCACAATAATTACACATAAATCATAGTCATAGTACAATAATCACACATAAAACATAGTCATAGTATAATAATTACACATAAAACATAGTCATAGTACAATAATTACACATAAAACAGACAAACTCCCCAGTTAGAGAAGTGACTGACAGAGAGGATGTTTAGATCCCAAATAATCAAGCCCGACCCAACCCGAGCCTGTGTACTTTGTGCGTGGCCCAGCCCGACACATTTCAGTTTTTGCCTATTGCTTACACACTTTTTGCTCTACACACAAGCCAATCAGACATAGCACTTGGAGATTACACTTTTTTCCAACTGCTTACTTTTCATGTCACATGATTTTTGAAACCTCTCTCTCAAAGTGATAAACTACACAGCAAATCTCCAAAACCATAAGCTATTTCTCAGCCTTTCACTCAGTTTCCTATTGCATAAAACACTTTTTTCAAAACACTAAACACAATTCTCTACCTAAGACACAAAAATCTAACAGGAAGTGACTTGCTTTCCTTTTCTAAACACAACCAATCAAAATGCTACACTTATTTACCAGGGCACACACACACTCCTCACATGTGCAAACACATTATGTCATAACTGAACACTAACCAATCACTGCTTTAGTATAGGCCTATACAGAGGTCAAAGGTCAGATTACCTGTTTGGAGTCATCTCTGATGAGATCAGGGAGAGAAGCCCATCTTGAGTAGCTTTACAGTGGTGTCCATACTGCATGCAACTATCTAATAATAACTATTTCAGCATTACAAATCAATCAGACTTTGTTTTACACAAAGTGCATACAATTCTGTCCCCCCCACACACAACCCCGCCCCAACACACAAGCACGCACAAACACTCACACACACACACACACACACACACACACACACACACACACACACACACACACACACGCACATGTTCTTTATTCTAAAAATGATATCTTTGGTTTACATTTGTTTGTACTATTGTTTTCTTGTTTCATGCTACTGTAAACAACACTGAGCTACTCTTACTAACGGGATGTTTTGCCCAATAAATATTTTCTGTTTTACTGTAACATTAGATTGTTTTTTACAGGTGCACTTTTCATCCCCTCTCAGCAGATGACTTTCTCTCTAGAACATTGTAAATGTAGATATAATCCTATGAAAGATAAAAGAGCTTTAGATTTAGAACAACAGTGTGTACATGGTATATCCAAAAATTTACTATAATGAAAAAAGTGTTTTTTGCCATTTGATGCAAATGCTTCATTTTGAGATGTGTTTATGGTATTTTGAATGCAGTGTTTCATTTTGAAGGAGATGTGAGGCATTTTGTATTTTGTGTGTGCAGTTTTAGGAATTGTGTGTGCCGTTTTGAAAAAAGGAAACAGTTTTGAAAACGTGTGTAAGCAGTTGGAAAAAACTGTAACAACTCACATCTATGACAAAATGAAACACTGCAATTCATCAAAAAAAAATCAAAACTTAACACTCTTTTCTAAAAATGAAATTCTTGCAACAAAACCATACACACAAGCATCATATGAATTCCTCTTTCATATCACCAGCAACACACTGATGGACTTCATATAAAACACTGCAGTCTTTGTGTTTTTATTTTTATCGTCATTTTCTCAGACGCAGTATTCTGTAAAACTCAAAAGTAGAATTTCTGCAGTAATCAAACAAGTTTTTACAAAAAACAAACATTCTTACAGAAATAAAGAAAAATATAATCACATATCATCAAATTTAGAAACAAAACAAAAGTAAAAAAAAACTATTACTGGATACTGTAAATTGCTATTGGGAATAAAAAGAACATGTACTTGTTGTGTGTGTGTGTGTGTGTGTGTGTGTGTGTGTGTGTGTGTATGTTTATGTTTGTGTGTGTCTGTGTGTGCGTCTGTGTGCGTTTGCGTGTGTGTGTCCGACTCCTCTCTCTCTCTCTCTTTGTCCTCCCCTACTCTGACTCTCGTTGCCTCCATGCTTACAGAGTTCTCTAAATGGTTTCCCTGAGGCCTATCTGTGGTGCTAAGGCTCAGACCGATTGGTGTTCTGGTGTGTATGTAAGTTCCTATAATTGCCAGATGAGTTTTGCATTTTGAACAGAGTGTTTTCCCAAAGACAAGAGGAGAATGTAATGAAAATGTTTTGTGTTTCGCAACAAAGTTTGTCAAATGTTAATGAAAACTGTGTTTAAGTATAGTTACACTTTTTAAGCTAATTAAGTGTGTTTAAGAATTGTTACAAACAAAGTATAGTTAAATTTAAGATGGTTACAATGTGTTTAAGGTATGGTTATGGTTTACACTGTGTTTAAGGTATAGTTACACTGTGTTTAAGCTATAGTTACACTGTTTAAGTTTTACACTGTGTTTAAGGTAGGTTACACTGTGTTTAAGGTATGGTTACACTGTACACTGTTTAAGGTATGTTTACACTGTGTTTAAGGTATGGTTACACTGTGTTTAAGCTATGGTTACACTGTGTTTAAGGTATGGTGTTTAAGGTATGGTTACTGTGTTTAAGGTATGGTTACACTGTGTTTAAGGTATGGTTACACTGTGTTTAAGGTATGGTTACACTGTGTTTAAGGTATGGTTACACTGTGTTTACTGTGTTTAAGGTATGGTTACACTGTGTTTAAGGTATGGTTACACTGTGTTTAAGGTATGGTTACACTGTGTTTAAGGTATGGTTACACTGTGTTTAAGGTATGGTTACACTGTGTTTAAGGTATGGTTACACTGTGTTTAAGGTATGGTTACACTGTGTTTAAGCTATGGTTACACTGTGTTTAAGCTATAGTTACACTGTGTTTAAGGTATGGTTACACTGTGTTTAAGGTATGGTTACACTGTGTTTAAGGTATGGTTACACTGTGTTTAAGGTATGGTTACACTGTGTTTAAGTTTACACTGTGTTTAAGGTATGGTTACACTGTGTTTAAGGTATGGTTACACTGTGTTTAAGGTATGGTTACACTGTGTTTAAGGTATGGTTACACTGTGTTTAAGGTATGGTTACACTGTGTTTAAGGTATGGTTACACTGTGTTTAAGGTATGGTTACACTGTGTTTAAGGTATGGTTACACTGTGTTTAAGGTATGGTTACACTGTGTTTAAGGTATGGTTACACTGTGTTTAAGGTATGGTTACACTGTGTTTAAGGTATGGTTACACTGTGTTTAAGTTTACACTGTGTTTAAGGTATGTTACACTGTGTTTAAGGTATGGTTACACTGTGTTTAAGGTATGGTTACACTGTGTTTAAGGTATGGTTACACTGTGTTTAAGGTATGGTTACACTGTGTTTAAGGTATGGTTACACTGTGTTTAAGGTATGGTTACACTGTGTTTAAGGTATGGTTACACTGTGTTTAAGGTATGGTTACACTGTGTTTAAGGTATGGTTACACTGTGTTTAAGGTATGGTTACACTGTGTTTAAGGTATGGTTACACTGTGTTTAAGGTATGGTTACACTGTGTTTAAGGTATGGTTACACTGTGTTTAAGGTATGGTTACACTGTGTTTAAGGTATGGTTACACTGTGTTTAAGGTATGGTTACACTGTGTTTAAGGTATGGTTACACTGTGTTTAAGGTATGGTTACACTGTGTTTAAGGTATGGTTACACTGTGTTTAAGGTATGGTTACACTGTGTTTAAGGTATGGTTACACTGTGTTTACACTGTGTTTTAAGGTATGGTTACTATATGGTTACACTGTGTTTAAGGTATGGTTACACTGTGTTTAAGGTATGGTTACACTGTGTTTAAGGTATGGTTACACTGTGTTTAAGGTATGGTTACACTGTGTTTAAGGTATGGTTACACTGTGTTTAAGGTATGGTTACACTGTGTTTAAGGTATGGTTACACTGTGTTTAAGGTATGGTTACACTGTGTTTAAGGTATGGTTACACTGTGTTTAAGGTATGGTTACACTGTGTTTAAGGTATGGTTACACTGTGTTTAAGGTATGGTTACACTGTTTAAGGTATGGTTACACTGTGTTTAAGGTATGGTTACACTGTGTTTAAGGTATGGTTACACTGTGTTTAAGGTATGGTTACACTGTGTTTAAGGTATGGTTACACTGTGTTTAAGGTATAGTTACACTGTGTTTAAGGTATTACACTGTTACACTGTGTTTAAGGTATGGTTACACTGTGTTTAAGGTTTAAGTTACACTGTGTTTAAGGTATGTTTAAGGTATAGTTACACTGTGTTTAAGGTATGGTTACACTGTGTTTAAGGTAAGGTTACACTGTGTTTAAGGTATGCTACAAGAAGTTCAGGTTTTGAGGCTTTGATCTAAGCATTCGTTTTTAGTATGTAAGCAATGGGCAAAAACTGTAACTGGAATTATGAGCCTGATTTAAACCTGACACTTTATTACAGTTTTTTTTCCAATTGCTAAACAACAGTGGGCACAACTGGAGACACGTGTGCAAAACTCTAACTCCAGTCTGCACTACCTACAGTCACCTGAACTAAACAGTTCACATCAGCTGCAAAACTCATTCACAGCAACACAACTCTTAACACACGTCTCAAAACAGGCTCAGTGCAGCCAAACACTATGCACAAGCCTCACTGAGATAACACACACACACACACACACACACACACACTGAGATAACACACACTGTCACTCAGAACACACTGAGGGTAAAAACACTAGCATCAAACACCAATACAGAAATTACAAACGTTTTCATCTTTACAGTTTGAACAATTTGAGTGACCTGACACTACTCAATAGTTTATTTAAGGAAAAAATATAGATTGTATAAAATACCAATTTTTACATAAGGTAAACAAGAAGGAATGGAAATCAGCAGTCTTCTTCAATAAAGTATTTTGTCTCTAGTAATTTATGGAATTACTGGGTAAAAAAACTAAAGGTCCATACGTAACAGTACCAAAGAATAGTGTGACTAATCCTGCCTCTCTCCAGCATCATGTGACAAGTTTTCTTCATCACATTGGATGTCTGCGTCATCTCTAAATACTAATGAATATGGTGTTTCTATTGCTTTCCCCTCCATTACTTTCTGAAAATCAGTAAGAACACAGTTTTACTATTGTAAAGATATAGTGTTTTCACTTTTTTTATAGCTGTGTACATAACCTCAGACATCTTACCTGGACATGTTGGTATCTTTGATCTTTTACCTGTTTCTCTCAAACAGTACAGTGTATATTTGTTTCATTCTTATTTGGTGTGTGTATACAAAAAAAGTCTTTCTGATCTTTCTCTGTATAAATACCATATATGTTCACTAACTAGTCTAAAACAAGACACCTGCTGAGGCTTTCAGCTAAAATCCCAATCAGCAGTGTTTGATAGGCACCAGACTGAGATCTATTCTGTGTTGAATGTGTGGTTAACAGTGTTGACAGCAGTGTGTTAGCATCTGAACAAAGTGCTGTAGATCTACAGTGTTGTGCAGGTTGAGGTTAAAGTCATGAGATAAGTGTGGAGAGTTTAGAAAACTGTGTTCAAGCGATGAGAAACCAACTAGAGTCTGGTCCACATGAACTGCTGCTGTGTAGACTATAGTTAGAGTTTTTCACACGTTACTCCAGTTGTGTGTGTGTGTGTCGTTTAGGAATCCAAAAAAACTTTAATACGTGGGCCGTTATAACTGAATTTTCAACTACAGTTCACAGTTGTTTGAACTACAGAAGTCTCAGACTCAAGTCCCCCATCTCTGGTGTGTGTGTGAGTGAGTGAGTGTGTGTGTGTGTGTGTGTGTCTGTGTGTGTGTGTGTGTGTGTGTGTGTGTGTGTGTGTGTGTGTGTGTGTCTGTCTGTGTGTGTGTGTGTGTGTGTGTGTGTGTGTGTGTGTGTGTGTGTGTGTGTGTGTGTGTGTGTGTGTGTGTGTGTGTGTGTGTGTGTGTGTGTGTGTGTGTGTGTCTTCTTCCTTAAACTCCTGCCAAGAACTCTATCATTCTTTAGCAGGTGTGGTTTCTATGCAGTCATTATGAAATTCTTCATTGAAATTCTGTAATAAACGATGCTAGGATTAGAATTAATGTACTGAAAGTGTGTGTGTGTGTGTGTGTGTGTGTGTGTGTGTGTGTGTGTGTGTGTGTGTGTGTGATTGATTGATTTAATTTGGCCACTTAAATATCAAAATATGAAACAGTACACAATAAAGCCCAAAGACATATTTCCATTGTGTGTTTCTGTGTGTTTTTCTGAGTATGTTTGTGTGTGTGTGTGTCTGTGTGAGTGTGTCTCTCTGTGTGTGTATGTGTCTTTGTGAGTGTGTCTCTCTGTGTGTGTATGTGTCTTTGTGGCTGTCTGTGTCTGTCTGTGTGTGTGTGTGTGTGTGTGTGTGTGTGTGTGTGTGTGTGTGTGTGTGTGTGTGTGTGTGTCTCTCTCTGTGTGTGTTGTGTGTGTGTGTGTGTGAGTTTTCAAGTCAAACTGCTTTTTTAAAATACAAACTTCGTCCTTCACCTCGTGCCAAAAACACATATCATTCTTTAGCAGGTAAGGTTCCTATAGAAGGAAACACTCTCTTACTCACAGTTATTAAAAGTTAGAAAAGAACAGTTTTTTATCAAACCAGTCTCCTGTCTTTATTTGCTGTATTTCTTGATGTTAAAATATCAAACAGTGCATGACAACCCAGTTGTTATGTTCCAGGTCTCTATAAGTGGAGTTAAAGGTTAGTTTCTATGACTGATGGGAACAACTATCTCTGAAATTGCTCCAGTATTCAAATCAACTTTATTTATAATTTTAAATCACAACAAGTCAATGCAGCCAGCAGATTAAAATCCCAAATATTAAAGCGGATGCTTTGACTCTGCTGAACAACAACAGACCAAAGGTTGATCTTATAGATCATCAGGTCTGATACCAGGAAAGTCACATGAAGAAAGTTCATGATTTCATTATGAAATTATTCATTGAGATGTTGTGATAAATGATGCTAGGATTAGACTGGATGTATTGTGTGTGTGTGTGTGTGTGTCTGTGTGTGTGATGTTTCTGTTTGTGTGTGTGTGTGTGTGTGTGTGTGTGTGTGTGTGTGTGTGTGTGTGTGTGTGTGTGTGTGTGTGTGTGTGTGTGTGTGTGTTACCTTAGTAACATGACTTTACTGAACTGATTATTCATTAGTTTGAACACCTACTTAAAACTTAGACATTGTTTATATGAATTAAATGTTAATGTGAGAAGTCTACACTGTTAATGTTTTAGTTCAGCTCAACACTCTTAATGCTGCATCATCATTTCACATCAAAACAATATTCGTTTTGGGAATTTAAGTTCTGTACAACAATGAAAATCTGAATTATTATGTATATATATATTATTATTATATATTATATACTATAACTTCAAAAATTTCGAAAGGAATTCATGAGATCGATTGTTGTTCCTCCTATAGCTCCACCCAACATGCAGGGGAACCAGGTGTATTTCTCTTGTGTGTGTGTGTGTGTGTGTGTGGGGGGGGGGTTACTCTCTATAAATACTTTACATGCATATGTCATGAACAGTTGAGACACGAACAAGCAGACAGTTGACTTCTCTACTAACTTAACTTCAGCAGACAGAATGAGAAATATGTTTGGCTGCTGCAGAAGAAGAACAGGTTTCAGGAAACACACCTGGTTACCTGCAGACTAGACATCCTCCGACACACCGAGGACGGACACACACACACTGAGAACAACAGCTGTATGGTAAAATATGTCATTTATTTACTCTCAGCACTTCTCATTAAGATCTAGAAGGCGAAGAAAATTATAATCCAATGTTGTTGTTTTTTATTGGTGTACACAAAGGTTTCAGGAAACACACCTGCAGATTAAACACACACACAGAGACACACACACACACATACACACACACACAGAGACACACACACACATACATACACACACACAGAGAGACACACACACACATACATACACACACACAGAGAGACACACACTCACCAGAGAGAGAGACAGACAGAAGATGGACATCCCTTCCTGTTTCTGTGTGGGAGCTGCAGCCATGTTCTTCCTCACGGTGCTCCGGAGGTTTAAAGAGGGGAACTGGACCTTCGCGGCCCTCGTCGGGGCCCTCGTCGGGGCCCTCGTCGGGGCCCTCGTCGGGGCCCTCGTCGGGGCCCTCGTCGGGGCCCTCGTTGGGGCCACTCTGTGCCTCGCTGCACCACTGCTCGGCTGCGGGACGGCCCTTATCGGCTGCAGCTTGGTCCTGGTGTGCGAGCCGGAGAGAAGTGTGGAGCAGCTGCTCAGAGGTGAGACGGACACACCTGTGATGTTATGTCTGTGTGTGTGTGTGTGTGTGTGTGTGTGTCTGCACGTGTGTGTGTGTGTGTGTGTGTGTGTGTGTGTTAACTTAGTAACATGACTTTACTGAACTGATTGTTCATTAGTGTGAACACCTACATAAGACTTAGACATTGTTTATTTGAATTAAATGTTAATGTGATAAGTCTACACTGTTAATGTTTTAGTTCAGGTCAACACTCTTAATGCTGCATCATCATTTCACATCAAAACAATATTAGTTTTTGAATTTTAGTTCTGTACAACAATGAAAATCTGAATTATGTATATTATTATTATTATTATTATTATTATTTAAAGGTGTATTTCTCTGTATATCTCTATAAATACTGTACATGCATATGTGATAAACAGTTGAGACACGAACAAGCTGACAGTTGACTTCTCTGTTAACTTCAGCAGACCTCGACACAATGGCAACCAAGGATGGAGGATTCGGTCAAATAGCCCCCGCAACTAAGAACGTTCAGGATCTTTGTCATCAGGTGAGCTTCTCTCTACCTTCATTCTTCACAACCTCCCCACCCAAGGTCTGAATTTACTTCATATTTATTTCCTTCATACACAGGTGAAGCACCAGGTGGAGAAAAAGACAGGAGAGGATTATGGGGCATTCAAAGCAGTTAAATACAGGAGGGAATATGTTTGTTATCTTGTAATAGGAACCAACTACCTCATCAAGGTACATAGATGTTTTTAATATACAGGTTGAATTATTAGTGACATGCTGTTGAATCATGGCAGGTCTGTGTGTGTGTGTGTGTGTGTGTGTGTGTGTGTGTGTGTGTGTGTGTGTGTGTGTGTGTGTGTGTGTGTGTAGTAAACAACAGTTAACCACGTCCTCACTGCTCAAAAACATAAGATCAAGATGAATCCATGTGTTTAGACGTCTAATTTTCCTCTTTTGTTCTTGCAGGTTCATGTTGGAGGAGAGGAATACATTCATCTGGAAGTCCTCCGAGATCTTCTGCCTAATGGAGGAAAGGTTTCTCTGACTAAGGTTAAGGAGCATCAGACCAAAGTCAGCCCCCTGAAACCTTTTTAGGAACTGATCCCAGAACCACTTTCACCAGTAAAATACTTAAAGATGAACTGGGGCCTGTTGCACAAAAGTAGAATAAAGAAATCCAGGATAACTGAAAAAGTGCAGCTTGACTTAGTGTGATCCGCTCATCGCGGCTTAATCGGTTGCACGTTTGCCGAGCCAGGATAAGTAGGTGAAGCTGTATCAGCCAGGTGTACATAGCTGGGATAAGTGCACGTTCATGGCTTTCTTAAATAGACCACGGTATCGATCCCAGATTCACTGATGCAGAACTGGAGAAGACGTGTGCAGCATATGTTTCACCCGCTGAGCAGCAGCTTCTAATGGAAATTTACGAGGAGGTGAAACATATAATATGCAAAAAGGGAAATACGGCTGTTATCAAACGGAGAGAAAAAGCCCAACAGACAATAGCGGACCAACTGAAATCTACTTAGTCACTCCACGTTTTTACAAAATTGTACATTCTGTTTTAATTGCTTTAATATGCTTGTTTTATGTGTTGGTTTTATTGCTGTATATGTTTTTATGCGCTAAATGTGCTGGTTTTACAGTAAAGTGTCTTTGAGTAGCCTGTAAAGCACTATATAAATAAAATATTTTATTATTTAGTCTACTTCGCCTTAAAAGTGAGCAGAGGGAATTCTTGTTCCTCGGGAAATTTACCCTAAGGACTAGGCTTCATTTCAAATGTGAGAATATGTTTTACAATCATATGCAAAGATCTCCATAAGCTATGTCTAATTCTAAATATCTTTCTACAATTAATGTTCATACAGAACAAGCATGACTGGACAAAAACTAGAAAAATAAGTAAGTGACTTCAATACACACTGTAAGCATATCTGTAATACAATGTAGCCTGTTATTATTCATGTTCTTTTATTCTCACTCCCAAGCTCAAAGAGGACAAGTGACAGTGTAAGCAGGTTCTAATCAGCCTTCAACATTTACCTGCAAAAAAAAAAATTACTCAAGGTCTGGGATCACTACTTCAATACTTTTAGTAATGTCCTGGTTCGAGGGATCAAATACACTGACACTTAATACTAATTTCTTTTTGGCTGTAGATGATTATTGACTTCACACAAGAGAATGAAAACACCAACACACAGTAACTCTTTTAAAAAAAAAAAATAGTATTATTGAAAACGATCAACAATGCATATTACACTCCCATTTCCCACCCCAAAATACCTTTGTCAACAAAATATGTTCTGGCCAGAAACCACATTTTTTAAGTTTTGCTGCAGCAATAGTCTCTTAAATTTAGTTGTGCACAACCCAGTACCTGTTTGAGCTCAGTCTAAACAAAAAAAATGCATCCGACACGATGCTCCAAATCCACGGGAGGGAAAGACCTTACTGGTGAGATAGTAGAAATGGAAATCCAAAGTCAGGCCTGAAGTCCAGAGTCCACCACTCTCTCTCTTCTACGGCGAACAGAACGGAAGCACACGGCTCCTCCGTCGCACCCACGCTGTCTCTCTCACAGACCGCCACACCGTCCCACGGTACGTTTTTTTTCTTTCAGCGCCATTTCTCCCTCTATGTCAACAGACAAAAGTTTTCAGACACCACCATCAAAAGAAAGAAAAATAAATGACTTTTCAGGATGTTATTTCATTTTTTCTTTTCAGAGCTAACTGTTCGCCGTTTCTGGTTATAGTGTTGACGAACTGACCGAAGAGCCGGTTAATTAACCCGACTCGTGTCACTGAGCCGGGAGAATCGAGTGCCATACGTCAATAAACCGACTCACTCCTGGTTTTTTCTTTCACTTCATTCGTAGAATCGGTAGAAAGTATCTCCTACAGGGAGAATAAAGTCTATCTGCTGGTAGAAAACATCTCCTACAGGGAGAATAAAGTCTATCTGCTGGTAGAAAACATCTCCTACAGGGAGAATAAAGTCTATCTGCTGGTAGGAAGTATCTCCTACAGGGAGAATAAAGTCTATCTGCTGGTAGAAAGTATCTCCTACAGGGAGAATAAAGTCTATCTGCTGGTAGAAAGTATCTCCTACAGGGAGAATAAAGTCTATCTGCTGGTAGAAAACATCTCCTACAGGGAGAATAAAGTCTATCTGCTGGTAGAAAACATCTCCTACAGGGAGAATAAAGTCTATCTGCTGGTAGGAACGTTCCCTGAAGGTTAGGTTTTGGTAGAGGAGCTGCAGAAGATGAGTTCTGGAGATAACGTTGCTTCAGCAGAGATTTGGGAGAGGTTTGACAGGTTGACTTCATGTGTCTGTGTTCAGACATGTAAAGATAAAACTAGCAGGGTCACACATCAAACTGTAATAAACTCAAAAACAAACAAAACAGACAATGAGGATTAGTTTCCTGTGTTTACTTTAATAATTTTGTAGAAGCTTCATATACAAGATGAAATATGAAGCTGCTGTAGACATAGGCTAATGTGTTTAGATCTTCTTTCTGTTTGTTACAAACCAAATATGTATCTGTTAGAATATGAGAAACAGCTGATAACTTTATAAACATGATAACAACTTCTATTGTTGTTTAGAAACGTGTTAATAGCTGCAGTACTCCATGGATCCACAGGGTGGAGCTGCAACACAAAGCAGACCACAAACAGCTATAGAAATGAGAAGGTGCAAATGGTTTGTTCAATAAAGTTTAAAAAAAATAAACATTGAAGAACTTACAATCTTAAGCATACATCTCGTAGATTATTACATTTAATTACAAATAAATATTTAAAAGATACACACAAGAGAATTCAACGTCATAAAGAGGCGACGTTAAGTTTGTTTACCTCTGCTCTGCTCCGTGGTCAGCCTGTCCGGGCCCCCGGTACCCCCGGTACCCCCGGTGCCCCCCCGGTGTCCGGTACCGGGCTGTCGGAGCTGTGGCGGCTCCAGGCGGCCGTGCTGAGGCGGGGCAGGGCCCGGGAGATGGTGCAGCGGGACCGGAGGAGGAGGCAGTATCTCCGGAGGAGGAGGGCCTTCCTGCTGTCCTCCATCACCGCCATCCTCAGCCTCATCTCGGCCAGCAGCAGCAGACACGTCTGGGTCCGGAACCGGAGCCCCGGTGTTCTGTCGATCTATGCTACCTATCGAGATGTGCTACTTAGCGGTTCTGCGCATGCGCACGACCCACAAGCGTGGTCTGATTCCCCGCCCATAAATCTATGCATCCTTGCGGTCGGACATGTGGTCGATACTGTGGTTAATGGAGTAATATCTAATAAATCATTTATTCATTGTGCCTTTTGATAGGGTATATTTTTCTATCAGAATACGCTACCACTGAAATATTCAACAAATATAATTTAAAGAATATCAAAATATGCTCCTTATCTCTTAACAGTGCACATGGAGTGAGTAGTGGTGCAATATATAATGATTCTGTTGGGGGAGCATTATTTGATAGGGTATATTTGTCATATCAGAATATGCTACCACTGAAATATTCAATAAATATATAATGGAGTATCCAAATATTCTCAAATAAACATAAGATGTCAATACTGTTAGAGTTATACCTCTATGGGATTCAGCCTGCCTGCACAATTGGAAATGGGAACACATCAGGAAGCACATTTAGGGCAGCGCGACTCGATAGACTCTACTATCGATTTGCGCTACGGTAGCGTTTTTTGGCAAGGCAGCATAGATCGTCAGAACACCGGTCACACCTTCTGGGCCCAGGCCCAGACCTTCGACCAGGACGAGTGGAAGGTCTTTATTATTATATTTTATTATTATATCCATAAACATTAGGAGTCATATTTCTGTCTGTCTGTCTGTATCGCTGTGTGCCTGCAGGTCTGCAGGTCTGCCTGCCTGTCTGTCTGTCTGTCTGTCTGTCTGTCTGTCTGTCACCAAGAGTCCTTCCATTATTTCCACTGTTATAAGAAGTTTACTTCTGTCTATCTTTATCTTATCTTTATCTTTGTTGTAATGTGACTGAGTACATGTACTCCAGTCCTGTACTTGAGTCCAGATGTTGAGGTACTTGTACTTTACTTGAGTCTTTTCGGACCCCGGCCCAGACCTTCGAAGAGGACGAGTGGAAGCTCTTTACATACATATAAAATACAATATACATATTATATATTATTATACCCATATTTATAAACATTAGGAGTCATATTTCTGCCTGTCTGTCTGTCTGTCTGTCTGTCTGTCTCTCTCTCTCTCTGACTGTCTGACTGTCTGACTGTCTGTCTGTGTAAATTACAGATTACATTACCTGAGGTAACTCCGGTTCTATAACTGATTGTTACCAGGCTCAGTTCCGTGTGTCCCGGGAGACCTTTGACTTCCTGCTGGATCGGAACGGCCCGGCTATCAAGTGCCGGCGCCGCCTGGCCATCACGCTGTGGTGGCTGGCCCGGTCCGGGGAGTACCGGTCCATTGCCAGCCTGTTCGGAGTGGGCATCGCCACACACATAGACACACACACTCACACACACACACACACACACACACACACACACACACACACACACACACACACGCACCATGGTGACAGAATGTGAATGGAAGTACACAAAAAGGTGTCCAAGGAAGGAAGGAACTTCCCCGGCAGTCTAGAATTATAACAGCATGACTAAGAGAGACAGGTTAAGTTTAAGGAGAGGTGCCGGATCGGGCCACGCAGCTAGTCTGCAGGAGGACTCACACTCGGCCATTCTTTTCATCTGGTGATTGTTTAGAAAAATAGATTTAGATGAGAGCTCCATCTTTAAATCTAGATCTGGAACCTGAACAATGTTTTCATGATTTAAATAATCAGACAACAACCTCAGATTACACGTCTTTTTTTTATGCAAATTTTAAAACATTCTGAAATAACTCCCTGGCTGCTCTCCTCTCTAGTTTGAAAACCCCTGCAGGTGATCGTGTCGTCTCATCTCCTTTTTCTCCTGCATCCACCGTGTGTGTTGTTTGTGTGTGTGTCTGTGTGTGTGTGTGTGTTGTTTGTGTGTCTGTCTGTGTGTGTGTGTTTGTGTGTGTGCAAGCGTCAGTCGCGGAGGGAACGGAGCAGTAGCCCCACCCGCTGCAGAGAGCCGACAGCCAGGATTGAAACGGCAGCAACTTCAGCGACTTTTAAATCGTTAAAGTCTAAATTGTTGCACGTCTTGCAAAACAGTTTACCCCCGCTTTGGTAAAGAACATCTGGACTCTGTTTACCCCCGCTTTGGTAAAGAACATCTGGACTCTGTTTACCCCCGCTTTGGTAAAGAACATCTGGACTCTGTTTACCCCCGCTTTGGTAAAGAACATCTGGACTCTGTTTACCCCCGCTTTGGTAAAGAACATCTGGACTCAGTTTACCCCCGCTTTGGTAAAGAACATCTGGACTCTGTTTACCCCCGCTTTGGTAAAGAACATCTGGACTCTGTTTACCCCCGCTTTGGTAAAGAACATCTGGACTCTGTTTACCCCGCTTTGGTAAAGAACATTGGTTTAAAAGAACATCTGGACTCTGTTTACCCCGCTTTGGTAAAGAACATCTGGACTCTGTTTACCCCCGCTTTGGTAAAGAACATCTGGACTCTGTTTACCCCCGCTTTGGTAAAGAACATCTGGACTCTGTTTACCCCCGCTTTGGTAAAGAACATCTGGACTCTGTTTACCCCCGCTTTGGTAAAGAACATCTGGATACTGTTTTTCGCGGTCCTTTGCTGTTCTTTTTGTAGGTAAATGTGAGACGTTGGCAGCACACACGTCTGCTGCTGCATCTTCTGAACAAAACAAGGAAGTGAGTTTGCTGACGTATCCCGACGCTTCGCAGGAGACAGCGATGATTGGTCAAAGTTGCAGAAAAGTTGCAGTGATTGGTCAAAATTGCGAGTTGCACCAAAGTCGCGGTGATTGGTTGAATTTGTGTGAATTGGCGCAATCGCGAAATCCTGGAGGGACTGGTTAAGGCGTTAACGTTAAACGTAACGTTAACTGATGTTACATTAATATAAAATCGCACAACAAGGTAATTACCTAGCTAACTGTTAAACATTATGTAGCTAGAGAGAGAATGTGCATGAAAATGTTAGATTTTATATGGTAACGTTAACTTTAAACTAATGCTGGCTACAGCTTAGACTGGGCTCGATTTGGCGCTTTCAGTCACGTTCTCCACTCAACGAACATTATTAGGGAAATACATTGGTGAAAAAATGTTACGTTATTCAAAACAAATGGCAAGGTTAACGGGGGTTGCCGCTCACAGGCTGCTGCTAATTAACACACGTACACCCAATTACTCTTAAGTCCAGTCTGTGCGATCCACAGCGGTTATAAGACATATTCCTTAGCTAAGTGGAGAAATCACAGGCTGTTCTTACTGCAGGAATAAGCTGCATATCACTGTCTCCAGAGGGTCTGGCAAACTGTGCATGTGGGTTGTTTTTCCCTAATTCCACTCGCAGAATATAGAGGCACACAGAGTGCTGTTCTCAGATCTGCACGTTTTCTCTCACATGTATCCCAGAGGCAGCCTGTGTGACGCTCTGAAAGAAACAGTGCCATGTCCATTTAGGGCCTGCAAATTTCAAACAAATGTTTACTCAACATACAATGCACACAAGTGCAGATAACTTCTTTTCTGGAGAACCAGAGGCATGAGATGGTGGAGCAGTTCAAGAAGACAGTGATTGATAGAGATATGATTATGATCCATCAACATATGCAGCGCACCTTTGCACTCAGGTGTGAAGAAATTGTGAATTCAGCTCCTCCCATTGCTGAACTAACAGACAGATGGCCTGCACTCTTTTGTGAAGCCCAAGTGAGTAAAAACTTGAAAAGTTGACAAGACACATATTGTCAAAGTCATGATTGCAGCACTGTTTGATCTGGATAAAGAGCTTAACATTATTAGTGTTAATATGGTTTGTCTATTTGTCTAATTTTTTTTTTTTCCTTACAGTCTTATGTGGCTTAAAGTTAATGAATGATGTAGATTTAAAAAAAAACTTTTGTATGCAGCGCTACAGTGAATTCCACAGGATCACCAATCAAAATCTACCATATTCCTTCTTTGCTGCACTTTACAAGTACACACCTCAGCTGTTGAAGCTCTACAAAAAGAGGAAAAATGGAAGTTTTGGCGAAAAGATGCAAGACGTTTTGATGGCATATGAGGAACAGGTAAACAATTTTTTGAATGCGTTACATTGATGTTGAATGTGGACGGAACTGCAGACCCTAACGTGCATACCTTGTCTTTGTTTGTGCAACAGGACAAGAAGAACATCACTGCAGCTCGATCAGCAGCCCTGGCCGGCCTACCACTGTACTTAAAGGAGGATTCATCAGAGGTCTTCAAAACCTGCAAGGTATTTTTGTATTCTCCTTTTCCTGTTTTCATAACTCAATACCTTCATCTATTTTGCAAAGAGAAATCACTGAACATAAAAATTAGAAACTGCCTTCTGCTGTGTTGTGTACCTTGGCTTCATTTAGAGCAATTTTCAAAATTACTTAATATTTACTGTGTAGTGCGACAGAGCGTTAAAAGGATGCTAGGCTTTTCCACTTAATGAAATGGTACTTGTCTTTATTCTGAAGTAGCCTTAAGTAAACGACAAGAATGAGATGGGACAAAAATAATTAATTAAATAGTTAAGTTTATTTTATATGAGCCCTCTGGTTGTATTGTGGATTTCTCTTTTTTTTAATTAAGGCTGGCCAGAGTTGTTCATCAACACTATAAAATTTACAGTCTGGCAGAAATACTTCTAAATTCTATAATTCAATTATATAAATATGGTTGACCCACATGTGAGTCTTGTATAAAAGTTGGTCAAGATTTTTAAAGACTATACTTTAAGTGGTGTTCAGGTAAAAAATGTGCATAAAAATCAGGTCTCATCATGGACAGACACATTAAACAAGTTATCTGTTCCCAAATTTGTAACAGAAGTTAAAGGTTTATAAAATAACTCAACACCATAGACCTGCTACTCATCTGTTTGTATTTTGTTTGTGCCTTTTCTGAACTCAGAAAGCTTCTACATTAAGTCCAGATCAATAGGTTTTAAATGCTCAGGGTAGCCTTGATTATGTCTTGAAGCAGTTAAAAAAAGAGGAAACCTTATCTGTAAACCGATCACTTTATCAGACAATCTGAGCTAAACCTACAAGTGACAAGTGAAGACCCGGACTAGACCTAGACTTTTATGCGCGACAAAATCACGATTTATCGTAAACCTACTTTTTCTAACTCCTCCTAGACTGTGCGACCAATCTGCACAAAACTTGGTAGGTAGCATCTCCAGACCAACCTGACAAAAAGTTATCAAAATAATATTTATTGGATAAAAATTGCACAAATTACGCACAACCAAATTTGTGTAGCTAGCTACAAAAACAAACTTTGCCATATTTTGGCCAAAATTAATGCTATCAACCTGAAACTTTAGATTTAGAGATTAGATTCATTCCACCTCGTACCTCACATACCAAATTTTACACACATTGACCCCTTGGTGGCGCTATGACAACGTCAAACGTGTTTTTGCCTATAACTCCCACATTACACATTGCATTAGAAAAGCTTAAATCCACGTGTTCCTTGAGTCAAGCTGAATCACAGGATATGGGCCACGGCCATTTCAGCTGAGAAGTTTTTTTTTTTTTTTTTTTTTTTTTTTCAATATCGCGCAATGTGCAAAACCAACTTTTTCTAACTCCTACTAGGCCGTGCGACTGATCTCCACGAAACCTGGTACGTAACATCTCCAGATGGACCTGACAAAAAGTTATCGAAAGAACTTCGCTACGTTAAAGTATGCGCAATTTACAACCAAACAAATTTTCTTAGCTAGCCACAAAACACTAACTTCAGCATATCTTGGCCAAATTAATAGGTATCAGATCTAAACTAAACTATTGTTCGACTTCCCACTCTGAGCCACTGTACCAAATTCTGTGAAAATCGTCGATTAGGGGGCACTATAATGAACGTAGACGTGTTTGGCAAATAAGTCAATGTATTTAAATGGGAAATTTTCAATAGCAATATCTCTACCGAAGTAAACGCAATCATCACAAAACTTGAGATTATTTTTCTACATGCCAGTCTGTGGTTCCACACCAGATTTGGTGATGATCTGCCTTTAGGAGGCGCTATAATTGAGGTAGAAGCGTTTTGGCCTTTTACTCAATGAATGGGAGATTTGCTATTGCATTTCACTACAGACTTTGGAGCTCGCACAATTTCCTGACTTTTGCCTCGCCGCCATCATGCTTTGGGTTCTCCTTTTGCGGGTTCCGATTTCGTGGGCTCTGCGTGTCATCAGGGGCGACTTGCGCTGGGGAGGCTTGGACCCCGTCATAACTGCTTGCAGTTCTAGTTTGATATTGCTTCTACCTGCCTGTAAACATTTTTTTTCTTTTACATCATTACGCTTTTTGTAAGCTTAACGATTTGTACAATTACACTCCCACACCTGAACATGTATTCCCTTTTCAGGATGAGTTGGCGGCAAACCAGGATGGAGCAGTGGCTCTGGTGGCAGTGGTGAATGAAGAGGAGATGCCTGCTGGAGTTTCCTTTTGAAACTCACCATGTGTCAATTGTCCTTGAGGATCAGGTTGTAATGTCTCACAGATCTTGGACTGATTCACTGGTGATTTTGTTTGGACTGATCTATGCCCTTCATTTGAGCTATCCTGAGAAGCTAAGTGGCTTCTTTGAGTTCATCCAGGTTGTCCTCTTAAACCTTGATGATGGAAGAAAGCAGCTTAAACCTAAGTTACAAGCCTTGAGAAATGAGCTGGTGTTAACATGTTCTTTTGTTGAAGGTCAGTATTGTTCTGAAAATTATCTTTTGGCTTGCATGCCAAAACTGTTTGTTTAGATTTCTGTGTTGAAACAGATTCTGGTCTACAAAATTACAACTGGGTTGGTTGGCTTTCTACCTAAGCTGTAGTGAGAAATGCGGGCAACGATTAATAATGTTGTAATGTTTTCAGTTTAAAGGTATTTTTGTACTAGATTTCTGTGTTAAAACAGATACTTCAACACAATTAGCTGGGTTGGTTGGCTTTCTATTTAAACTGTAGTGAGAAACATGGGCACTTAATAATGTAATGTTTTCAGTTTAAAGGTATTTTTGTACTATATTTGTGTTGAAACAGATACTTGTCCACACAATAACATATATGTTGGTTGGCTTTCTACTTAAGCTGTAGTGACAAACACAGGCAGTAATTAATATTGTAATGTTTTCAGTTTAAAAGTATTTTTGTGCCAGTAAAAACATGATCAATAATAGCATTTATTTAATTTTGTTTTTATTTTTATGTGAGTGTTAATTTCTTAGTGTTTCTGGCAAACACGTTATCTTTTGAGAGCTGTGGACATTGAAATGTTTTAACACTGTTATTCAGCATTCAACTAAATAAACAGTTGAAGTTGTGTCAGACAATTGTTTATATTGTGTTAATGCCACTTAAAAGGTTTAAGGCAATCGGTTTCTCAAATTAATTGAGTAGCCACAACAGAATTTAAAGTTGTCACAACTAATACATAATAATTTTCTTTAGTGGAAATAAACTGAGTAAATGAAACTTAAGTGGTATCATTTGTATAAAGAAGATAGTTTTAAGTTAGTCTTACTTGAATCAGATAAATTATATCAACACATTTTTAATAAGTTTGGAGAAATGCAACATTTGAGTGAGATATACTTGATAGATATAAGTTATATAAAAATGAATGGAATTAGTACTATTAACTTTATTTACCCAAGTCATCTTAACAATAAGTAATTGAGTTACTTGGACACAAATTAAATATTTTTGTATGCTTAAATTGTTTGAGTTAATAAACTTGTTGGGTGTAGCGGGAGGATGAGGACCCAAATGCAGAGAGAAGCAGGCAGGCAGGCAGGAGATGGTGGAACTCAGAGATTTAATTTAACAATAACAAAAGGCGGCAGCACAAAGACTGGAAAACTGACAAACATAAACTGACGGGCAAAACACAGGCAGGAGCAAGCGGCGCTGGCACAGACACAGGGCACAGGACGGAAACACAAGGGCATGGTCACAAACTAGACAGGCACGGACACAAAACGATCTGACGCAAGACAAGGGGAACAAAGAGGCTAAATACATGAGGTGATGGGTAAATCAGAAACAGGTGAGACAACAGGTGAAGCACATCAGGGCGGGGCAGGACAATCAACCAAGGCGGGAAACAGAAAGCAAAGCTAGACATGACAAGACAGAAGACCAGACTATCAAAATAAAACAGGAAGCAGGACAAAGACAAAACATGACGTAACCTCACTACAGACAACACTAAACACCAGGGATAACCGAGACGACAGGAACACAATGCAGAGTAATAAAAATGGGAAACAAACATAAAACACAACACGGTCAAAACAGGGTAAACAGAAAACATACAAAACAGGAACAGAAATGTCCAAAACCACAACAAAACTTAAATTATTATATTAAAAATCGGTTTCCTCAAACGGTTTTACAGTGTAGTGTCCTTACATCTTACAACTTACATCACCTCCATAAAATAACTTCTCTTTTCTCTTTTTTACAAATATTTACACACTTCTCATCCGAAGAAACTGAACAGATTTATTCTCTCTGACTTCTAAACGTCACTATCAGCCTCACAAGATGTGTTCTGTTCAGAATCAGCCGTAAGTCAGACACATAGCAGTTACAATCCCTCCTAATCAAAATCAATAAAATTAATATAAAACATCGTCATGTTGAGTCGATTCTGAACCAATCAGCTGTTAGATCAGCTGAGAGGCGTTTCCCAGCATGCTCCTGGGTCTGCCTGGGTCTTGCAGTCAGTGGAGAGTAACTGCGCTGCCTGGGTCTCAAACCTGCGGCCGCCTCGATCTCGTGAGGTCATCGTTGACCACGTGTGCATGACGTCAGAGCAAGTCGGACACAAATCTACCCAGAATGCAACAGGCGGCGATCGCCGGTGATCGATTCTGTGCTGACCTGGCTCATCTCCAACAAGATATATTGTATATATTGTTATTATAATATTGTGTGTGTGTATGTGTGTGTGTGTATGTTCAAGTTAAGCTGTTTTTTTTTTTTTTTTAATACAAACTTCTTCCTTAAAGTCCTGCCAAGAACTCATTCTTTAACAGGAGTAGTTTCTATAGAAGTGAACACACTCTTTGTCACAATTATTAAAAGTTGCACAAGAACAGATTTTTATCAAACCAGTATCTCGGCTTTACTTGCTGTATTATTACAACACGTCATGTTCCAGCTCTCTATAAGTGGAGTTAAAAGATAGTTTCTGTGACTGATGGGAACAACTATCTAAAACTGTTGTTAACTAACTAAAATGCTCCAGTATTCAATTCAACTTTATTTATAATAAAGTTAGCTAACGCTAGCTTGCTATTCCACCAACACTGGCGGTGAGCTCCAGGGGGGATGTGCTGCTGCTACCGGGTGGGGGTTCTCCGTGTCCCGCTGGAGCTCCTATCAGGTCGAGGTCGGCAGCGAAGCTTTCTGGTGATAATAGTAATGTTGCTCCGCTGGCCGATCCCCTCTGGTGACGGTCCGCCAGTGTTTCAGTCTGACTGTTAAAAAGTGTTTAGATTATTAAAAGGTCTTTATTTAAAGCGGGCTGGTTGGTTAGTTAGCTAACGCTAGCTTGCTGTTCATACTTTGCACGTGACGTCACAACTACTGGCTGGCGGGCAAGAACATCATTCTATAACGTATATTTGTTTGTGTGAATTGAGTGAATTTGCTCAAGAATCAATTTGTTGGCTGAAAGCCGACTGTGAAATTTAACACAGGTGTCAGCAAAAGACTTAGTTAGGTTAAAACGAGACGGAGAAGAAGAGGCGTTGTAACAATGTTTACAAATAGACATCGT
>NC_041338.1:38297807-38347807 GCF_004354835.1 Perca flavescens
TGTCGAAAAAAAAAAGCATCAAGGAGGACTGCACAAAAACAAATGAAAAAAACAAGCGACGCAAACGTCAAAAAAAGTGAGAAAAATTTTGGAAGAAGTGCCGAAAACAAAACGGCGATAAAAGTGCCAGAAATCTTTAGGCAATAAAGTCAAAAACAAGGCAACAAAAAGGCTGAAAAAAAAACAGTGTCAAACTTTCAAAAAAGTGACATTAACGCCTAAATAATGGCCGGATTAATGGTCTAAGAAAATAAGCGTTAGCAGTATTAAGAGGTGAAGCCATCAGGATACAGAAGGACGAAACGGGGAGTTAAACATGCGGTATATACTCGCCGTTCCGGTACAGGTCGGGTGCGGCGAGAGACCCTTACCTTCCTGAAGAAGAGCGACAGCGAGCCTTTCCTCAGCGGACTGCTGGCCGGTTTGACCACGGCCGGTTTGGTGACGGCTGATTGGACGGTGAGAGTCTGAGCTGACAGCGGCTGCAGCGTGGCTCCGCCCCCCTGTCCGCTCACGCTCACCTGCACCGGGATGAAGGTGATGCCTCCGCTCTCATTGGCTATCCCTGCAGAGGTCAGAGGTCACAAGTTATTAGAGTTTCAGTTCATTTGAGTTTCAGTTAGTTTTCAGAGTTGTTTGCTAGTTTGTAACATGGCTTTTGGGTAAGACTTGTCGTTGTGTTTTGAGGCGGTGCGAGAGTCCCGTACAGGAAACAGGAAACATCACTGCCTCCGTCTCTGCCACGAGGAAGATTTAAAAACACCAAACACAAGCTCTGAACTGTTTCCTCAGTCCCTCGGTCTCTTTTCTTTCTCTCTTTCTCTGGAAATGAAGCTGCCTTCAAGAGAGATCTGTAAACCATGTGAAATATGAAGTCTACTGGTGCTACGTTGGGGGGTTTAAGAACACAACAGGATGTCACACGGATGGGCCGTTTAATGATGCTTGAATAGGGGAGTGTTCAACTTAGTTGGGCATTCACACCAAAGAAAGTGATCCAGTGATTCTACGGGGGATCACTTTCTTTGGTGTGAATGCCCAACTAAGTCTAACACTCCCCTATTCTATACATATACATTAGGCTGAAGGCTACTTGGACTGTGGCTCTGCCATATTAAAGACACCTGTGTGTGTTTTAGTTTGTACGTTTTTACAGTTATAATAGCAGTGGGTTCATTTTATATATATATATATTTTTATATATATATATATATATATATATATTTGTATTTATATTTGTGACAGGACAGCTTAGACATGAAAGGGGAGAGAGGGGGGAATGAGATGCAGCAAAGGGCCGCAGGTCCGAATCAAAGCCACGGGCGCTGCATCGAGGACTAAGCCTCTCTGTATATGGGCGCGCAGTCTACCAGGTGAGCTACCCAGGCACCCCATTTTACTTGTTTTAATAAACAAAGAAATGTTTTAACCCTCTTAATTATAAGTCTTTGTTTGCTGCAGTGTTGCTCCCGACCCAAACAATAAACCAGCTGAACAAACTTCCAGTTTCCGTTATTCACATGACGTCTCAGTCCTCCCCCTTCACATACAGGGTTCAAACGCATTTTAACCAATACTTTTCCATGACTTTTTGGCAAATTTCCATGACTATGTGTTCCTGAAAATGTCAGTCGACATTATACAATAAGAATACTAATGTGTGTTAAAGTTGACCCTCAGAGGTTTAACTATAAATGAATGATAATGTCTGTGGTTCATAGAGGGATTCATCATATCGCTCTCAGAATACAACGCTGAGGTTAAGACAACGTGAAAATACATTCATTAATCACATATTATGATGATGTGTTAAAAAACATTCCATGACCTTTCCAAACCTTTCCAGGCCTGGAATCCATAACTTTTCCATGTTTTTTTAAAAACATATGAACCCTCCCCATGACGTGTCCTCACCTTGCACCGGGATGGAGACAGTCTGCCCGTTGTTGGCGGTGACGGTGAGCACCGTCTGCCCGGCTGGGATGGTGGTGACCAGGCTGGCCGTGGTTGTCTTGGTAACGGAGGCCGGCGCGGTGCCTCGAGGCTCGGCGTCCACCGGGTCGGCAAACAGGCGGCGGCGGTGAGGGCCGGAGGGAGGAGAGCCGGCGAGGGGAGAACTGTAGCGGTCCAGCAGGGTGGTGGGGGAGGGGGACACACCTGCAGGGGGGAGGGGGGTTAAATATTAAACCAGCAACACACACACACACACACACACACACACACAGACATACACACACACACACACACACACAGACATACACACACAAAAACACACACACACACACACACACACACACACACACACACACACACACACACACACACACACACACACACAGAGACATACACACAGACACCCACACACACACACACACACACACAGAGACATACACACACAGAGACATATACACACACACAGACACACACACACACACACACACACACACACACACAGAGACATATACACACACACACACACACACACACACACACACACACACACACACCTTTGACGGTGCTGCCTGTGTGCAGGTCCGGTCCGCTGCTGACGGGAGTGAGAGGAACGCTGCTGTCATCGTTGTGTTCCAGGTACTGAGGAGGCATCACCTGAGACAGACAGACAGACAGACAGACAGACAGACAGACAGACAGACAGACAGACAGACAGACAGACAGACAGACAGACACACACACAGACAGACAGACAGACAGACAGACAGACAGACACAGACAGACACAGACAGACAGACAGACACACACACACACACACACACACACACACACACACACACACACACACACACACACACACACACACACACACACACACACACACACACACACACAGACACACACACACACACACAAACATCCAGACACACACACACACACACACACACAGACACATACAACAACAACGCAAGCTTCAGTTCCAATCCAAGCCGTCAGAAACCTCAACAAAAAGCTCCAGAACCTCAGCAGAAGATATTTGTTTTTAAAACCAAATTGTGAGGCTGCAGTGATGATGAATCCTAATATTTAACGTTAAGAGTTTTGCGGACCTGGTTGCAGGCGGGGACGGGGTCTCTGGCCGCCCGCAGGCTCTCCCACAGCGGGGAGTCGCTAGTCCAGGCCCGGCTCTCCAGGACCTGCTCCTCCACCCGGTTCAGGTGCTTCACCACCTCCCGAAACAGACCCTGCTCGGAGCGCACCAACACCTCGATCACCTGCACACCAACACCTGTCACTGAGCTTCGTTCTTAGCCGTTATCTCCGTTTCAAATGTTTTCATTCTGTAAAACTACATTACAACCACTGTTCCAACAATCACCACTATGGTTTGGTTGAAATAAACCCTTAATTCACCCATTTACATGTGGAGATATGCTAAAAGTCCTGATTATTTACATGGAGTCTGGTGGAGATATGCTGGCTCTATACACGCTAAAAGTCCTGATTATTTACATGGAGTCTGGTGGAGATATGCTGGCTCTATACACACTAAAAGTCCTGATTATTTACATGGAGTCTGGTGGAAATATACTGGCTCTATACACGCTAAAAGTCCAGATTATTTACATGGAGTCTGGTGGAGATATGCTGGCTCTATACACGCTAAAAGTCCTGATTATTTACATGGAGTCTGGTGGAAATATACTGGCTCTATACACGCTAAAAGTCCTGATTATTTACATGGAGTCTGGTGGAGATATGCTGGCTCTATACACGCTAAAAGTCCTGATTATTTACATGGAGTCTGGTGGAGATATGCTGGCTCTATACACGCTAAAAGTCCTGATTATTTACATGGAGTCTTGAGGGTTTGGTGATGGGGATTTTGGGGATGTTTCATGTTAAACTATGAAACTTTCCATCACTTACTTAGACACAAAAACAAGGGTAAATAGAGTCCATGTTGAGAAAAACTAAAGTTACCCTTTAACTTCCACACAAAATAATCTGAAAACATTGAGTTAAAAATATTGGCAGTCTGACAATATGATGGTTGGAACGATACCTTGTAGAAGTGATACGTGGGGATCTGGAAGATGGTGATAAGGTTTAAGAAATCTCCCGGAGGTCTGTAGGAGAAGATGACGATCTCCAGACAGCAGACGAGCAGCGAGCGATGGAAGACGTCCTGCTCCATGATACACTGAGACACAAACACAGAGTCACCACACAGAGACACTGAGACAAACACAGAGACACCACACAGAGACACCAGACAAACACAGAGACACAAACACAGAGTCACCACACAGAGACACTGAGACACAAACACAGAGTCACCACACAGAGACACTGAGACAAACACAGAGACACAAACACAGAGTCACCACACAGAGACACTGAGACACAAACACAGAGTCACCACACAGAGACACTGAGACAAAAACACAGAGTTACCACAAAGAGACACTGAGACAAAACACAGAGTCACACAAAGACACAGAGACACAAACACAGAGTCACCACAAAGAGACACTGAGACACAAACACAGAGTCACCACATAGAGACACTGAGACACAAACACAGAGTTACCACAGAGACACTGAGACACAAACACAGAGTCACCACACAGAGACACTGAGACACAAACACAGAGTTACCACACAGAGACACTGAGACACAAACACAGAGTTACCACACAGAGACACTGAGACACAAACACAGAGTTACCACACAGAGACACTGAGACACAAACACAGAGTTACCACACAGAGACACTGAATCACTGCACAGATACATGGAGACACTGAGACACAACCTGACAGGGATCCAAGAATGAATGGACATTATGTAAAACCTAAAAACATGAAGCTCCCAAGACATAAAACTACTCACAGACAGGTCTGTCTCCTAGAATAATCTACTGACAGACAGGTCTGTGTCTCCCAGAATAATCTACTGACAGACAGGTCTGTCTCCTAGAATAAAACTACTGACAGACAGGTCTGTCTCCTAGAATAAAACTACTCACAGACAGGTCTGTCTCCCAGAATAAACTACTGACAGACAGGTCTGTGTCTCCCAGAATAATCTACTGACAGACAGGTATGTGTCTCCCAGAATAATCTACTGACAGACAGGTATGTGTCTCCCAGAATAATCTACTGACAGACAGGTCTGTGTCTCCCAGAATAAACTACTCACAGACAGGTCTGTGTCTCCCAGAATAAACTACTGACAGACAGGTCTGTGTCTCCCAGAATAAACTACTCACAGACAGGTCTGTGTCTCCCAGAATAATCTACTGACAGACAGGTCTGTCTCCTAGAATAATCTACTGACAGACAGGTCTGTCTCCTAGAATAAAACTACTCACAGACAGGTCTGTCTCCTAGAATAAAACTACTCACAGACAGGTCTGTCTCCCAGAATAAACTACTGACAGACAGGTCTGTGTCTCCCAGAATAATCTACTGACAGACAGGTATGTGTCTCCCAGAATAATCTACTGACAGACAGGTATGTGTCTCCCAGAATAATCTACTGACAGACAGGTCTGTGTCTCCCAGAATAAACTACTCACAGACAGGTCTGCGTCTCCCAGAATAAACTACTGACAGACAGGTCTGTGTCTCCCAGAATAAACTACTCACAGACAGGTCTGTGTCTCCCAGAATAATCTACTCACAGACAGGTCTGTGTCTCCCAGAATAATCTACTGACAGACAGGTCTGTGTCTCCCAGAATAATCTACTGACAGACAGGTATGTGTCTCCCAGAATAATCTACTGACAGACAGGTCTGTGTCTCCCAGAATAATCTACTCACAGACAGGTCTGTGTCTCCCAGAATAATCTACTCACAGACAGGTCTGTGTCTCCCAGAATAATCTACTCACAGACAGGTCTGCGTCTCCCAGAATCATCTTCTCCCTCTCGATGATGGACTCCAAGATCCGGTAGTACAGCGCCTCCGCCAGGCCGAAGTACTTCACCGCCATGTCTGCAGGGAGGACCGACATTTAGGGTTTTAGAGAGAAGTTCAGCTGTCACATGCTAAGTTTTCTCTTCACAACAAAGCAGCAAAAACATTGAAGAAAAAAAAAAAAAAGAGATGACAAACCACGAAAAATAAATCGACAAAAAACATGGAAAAAAAGCAAAAAAAGGGTAGGAAAAGTAACGAACACTTCAAACAATGCGTGTGTGTGTGTGTGTGTGTGCAGGCACCTTTCCCCATCGTTCTGTTCTCGGCTCCGCTTTCCTCGAAATGTCGACAGAAGATCTGAAACATGTCCTTCAGGCGCTTGCTGATGACATCACTGGGGTCTCTGGCACAGTTCCTGAAGGGACACAGTTTCTGTCGTTACACCGCTGAGAGATAACAAGCTTCTAGAGCACCAGCAGAGAGTGGAGGTCTAATTTAATATCCACAGCATCAACATCATTGTTCTTATACTCTATCCTATCTCATGGATATTGTATCCTAGTATTTCATGTATATTCTGTATGTGTGCTGTGTGTCTGATATTTTGCTGCTGCAACACTGGAATTTCCCACTTTTTTGGGATCAATATAAATCTGTCTGTCTGTCTGTCAACTAAATCATACGCCAAATGTGTTTTAAGACGAGACCTAAAGATCTCGGCAGTAGAGGAGGACCTAATGTGGATGGGCAGTTTGTTCCAGAGTCTCGGGGCCACAACGGTGGCCTTTCTGCTCCGCGAGTAAACAATCAGGTGATCAATGCTCGGTAACCATGGAGATTCTGTGCACTGCTGTACCATGCCGTACAACTGCATGAGATTAGCTGACTGTGGTATAATTTATCCCTAATCACAGGCAGATTTATAACAAATAGAGTTAATCCTAGTCTTTCCTAACCACAGACTGCTATTGTTGTACAAACGCGACAGTTTCACGGTATAGACCTTTTTCACAGCAGACATGTTGACATGTCCTAGTAGGAAAAGCACAGGTGTATTCAAACCCATTACTGATGGCTGCATTCCACTTAGGAGAGGTCCTGGTATTGTGCATGCTGACTCACTGAAATATCTTACTGGGACACTTGATAGAACTGAGCCATCGTTAAGGTGATCAACATCAGCTGTGCTTTTCCTACTATGACAAGTCAACATGTCTGCTGTGAAAAAGGTCCATTGCGCTGATACTATTATAGACTACTATATAGTGTGCGTGTGACGAGCACAAACGCGACAGTTACACGGTATTGCGTTTGCTTGTCACGTCGCCCGTGCCCCCCCCCCTACCTTGGCCCCTGTGTGAACGTACCGGAAAGTTTCCGTTAGCGTGGCGCTGGGCCCCTGTCTGGTTCCTGACAGCAGCGTGTGGAGTCTCCCGACACTCTTCAGGGCCGCCGACACCGGAGACGGCGAGCTGTTCTCCTGAGTGAACTTCCTCCCTGTGAGAGGGGTGGAGGCCCTCAGAGCCGAGGCCTGGAGACACACACACACACCAGACGCTTAGTTACAGCCCTGGAAGGTAACTAAGTACAGGGTTAGTTAGGTGACTTTTCGGCCAATTTCCATGACTAGGTGTTCCTGAAAATGTCAGTCGACATTAGGACTGCCACCTCTTAGTCGATTAGTCGACTAATCGGTCGTTTTCTTTAGTCGATTAGTCATTTTTTATGCTTATTAATGCTTAATTACTCATTTCCAAGAAACTTCTGAGCACATTTATGGTAAACACGAGATTTAAAGTGGTGCTTTTGCAGGATTAATTGTGGAGAAACTCAGTTTTACAGATGGTTAATTAACTACATTTATATTGTGCTTTTCTAGTCTTAACCACCTCTCAAAGCTCACAGCTCTGTCAATTAAATCAACTAATCGATTAGTCGACAAAATCATATAAGTGTTAGTGGACTAAGAAGTTCTTTAGTCGAGGACAGCCCTAGTCGACATTATACAATAAGAATACTAATCAGTGTTAAAGTTTCCCCTCAGAGGTTTAACTATAAATGAACGATAGTGTATGTGGTTCATAGAGGGATTCATCATATCGCTCTCAGAATACAACATACAGAAAATACATTTATTAATCACATATTATTATGCTGTGATTATGTGACGTTTCCAAAACTTTCTGGGTCTTTTTATGTTTCCAAAACCTCTCCAGGCCTGGAATTTACATTACATTTCAAATTCCATAACTTCTCCAGGTTTTTTCTAAACGTGTGAACCCTGTAAGTACATTTACTTCCAGTACTGGACACACTCAGAAACCGAAGCTTCGTTGTCGTCTCACCGTGACGTTGGTGTGCAGCCTGTAGGTGGCGCCGTCCTCCGCTCCGTCACACGGCCCCGGCGTGCCGATGTCCTCGCTCGCCGCCTCGCCGGTGAAGATCCTCTCGTCCAGACCGCCGGAGGCCAGAACGTGTTCCTCGTACACGCGAGACAGAGACAGACTGGGGAGGGAGAACAGAAGTTTAGGGTACAAACACAGAGACGTAGAGCACAGGGACGGAGAAACAGAGATATATTAAACAGAAAGACGGCCGACACATGTGTGTGTGTGTGTGTGTGTGTGTGTGTGTGTGTGTGTGTGTGAGAGAGTGTGTGTCTATGTGTCTGTGTCTATGTGTGTGTCTCTGTGTCTGTGTGTGCGTGTGTGTCTGTGTCTCTGTGTGTGTCTATGTGTCTGTGTCTGTGTGTGTCTCTGTGTCTGTGTGCGTGAGTGTGTGTGTGTGTGTGTGTGTGTGTGAGAGAGTGTGTGTATGTCTCTGTGTGTGTCTATGTGTCTGTGTCTATGTGTGTGTCTCTGTGTCTGTGTGCGTGAGAGTGTGTGCGTGTGTCTCTGTGTCTGTGTGCGTGAGAGTGTGTGTGTGTGTATGTGTGTGTGTGAGAGAGTGTGTGTCTGTGTCTCTGTCTGTGTCTATGTGTGTGTGTCTCTGTGTCTGTGTGCGTGAGAGTGTGTGTGCGTCTCTGTGTCTGTGTGCGTGAGAGTGTGTGTGTGTCTCTGTGTGTGTCTATGTGTCTGTGTCTATGTGTGTGTCGCTGTGTGGGTATGTGTGAGTGTGTGCATGTGTCTGTGTGTGGGTATGTGTGTGTGTGGGTATGTGTGTGTGTGTGTGTGTTTGTGTCTGTGTGTCTGTGTGCATGTGTCTGTGTGTGGGTATGTGTGAGTGTGTGTGTGTGTGTGTGTGTGTGTGTGTGTGTGCATGTGTCTGTGTGTGGTGTATGTGAGTGTGTGTGTGTGTGTGTGTGTGTGTGTGTGTGTGTGTGTGTGTGTGTGTGTGTGTGTGTGTGTGTGTGTGTGTGTGTGTGTGTGTGTGTGTGTGTGTGTGTGTGTGTGTGTGTGTGTGTGTGTGTGTGTGTGTGTGTGTGTGTGTGTGTGTGTGTGTGTGTGTGTGTGTGTGTGTGTGTGTGTGTGTGTGTGTGTGTGTGTGTGTGTCTGTGTGCATGAGAGTGTGTGTGTGTGTGTGTCTGTGTGTGAGAGTGTGTGTGTGTGAGTGTGTGTGTGTGTGTGTGTGTGTGTGTGTGTGTGAGTGTGAGACACTCACAAACTGTCTCCAAAGTTCATGGGGTCCAGGAAGCCGGTCAGACTGTCTTCTTTTCCTCTGATGATCTGTGGAGAAAACAACAAGTTTAGTTTCTCTGAAGGTCAAACCTGCTGTTGCCCTTTAAGGAGTTTCTCGGTGTGTCTGAGGGTCTTTTCACACATGAAAGCCCAAACTAACGTCAAACATTTTAACATTTGAACCGGTTAGTTTGGGTTTCACACGGCAGTTAGGCAGCGTTCAGACTAAAACGCAGGTCTTTCCATCCATGATGAATGGGGGTGGTGTGTTTAGGCGGAGCCTGTCCCACTGCGGTGTGGTCATGTAACCAGAGATCACACCTGTGGGTCCATCTCTTCTCTTTCTCTCTTTCTGAAATGAAGCTGCCTTCAAGTGCGCTCGGAAATGTTGAAACATTATCAAAAGGTAAATGTGTGTGTTTGTGTGTGCCTATGTGTCTATGTGTCTGTGTGTGTGTGTGTCTGTGTGTGTGTGTGTGTGTGTGTGTGTGTGTGTGTGTGTCTGTGTGTGTGTGTGTGTGTGTGTGTGTGTGTCTGTGTGTGTGTGTGTGTGTGTGTGTGTGTGTGTGTGTGTGTGTGTGTGTCTGTGTGTGTGTCTGTGTGTGTGTGTGTGTGTGTGTGTGTGTGTGTGTGTGTGTGTGTGTGTGTGTGTGTGTGTGTGTGTGTGTGTCTATGTGTCTATGTGTCTATGTGTCTATGTGTGTGTGTGTCTCTGTGTGTGTCTATGTGTCTGTGTGTGTGTCTCTGTGTGTCTCTGTGTGTGTGTGTGTGTGTGTGTGTGTGTGTGTGTGTGTGTGTGTGTGTGTGTGTGTGTGTGTGTGTGTGTGTGTGTGTGTCTATGTGTCTATGTGTCTGTCTCTGTGTGTGTGTCTGTGTGTGTGTGTGTGTGTGTGTGTGTGTGTGTGTGTGTGTGTGTGTGTGTGTGTGTGTGTGTGTGTGTGTGTGTGTGTGTGTGTGTGTGTGTGTGTGTGTGTGTGTGTGTGTGTGTGTGTGTGTGTGTGTGTGTGTGTGTGTCTCACCCTCTTGTGGAAGAGCTTGTGGATGAAAGGTTTCCAGAAGTGCTCTTTGACTCCTTTGGCTTCGAGCACCAGGCCGTCGTGCAGCTCACACAGCTGCTGGATGAAGCAGAGCGGAGACGAGGACGGACGGAAGTCTTTGCTGCTGAAGTCCTCCGGCAGACCTGCAACACACAGACACAGACACACACACACACACACACACACACACACAGACACCACACACACACACACACACACAGACACAGACACAGTAACACACACACACGTTTAATGTCACAATATTAGTTTAAGGTGAGTTAGCTTTACACCGCACAATTACCAGATAATGGATCACAGTGTTTGTCTTTGTGTGTGTTTGTGTGTGTGTGTGTGTGTGTGTTTTTGTGTGAGTGTTTATGTGTGTGTTTGTGTCTGTGTGCATGTGTCTGTGTGTGGGTATGTGTGTGTCTGTGTGCATGTGTCTGTGTGTGGGTATGTGTGAGTGTGTGTCTGTGTGCATGTGTCTATGTGTGGGTATGTGTGAGTGTCTGTGTGTGTGTATGTGTGTATGTCTGTGTGCGGGTATGTGTGAGTGTGTGTGTGTGTGTGTGTGTGTGTGTGTGTGTGTCTGTGTGCATGTGTCTGTGTGTGGGTATGTGTGAGTGTGTGTGTGTGTGTGTGTGTGCATGTGTCTATGTGTGGGTATGTGTGAGTGTCTGTGTGTGTGTATGTGTGTATGTCTGTATGCATGTGTCTGTGTGTGGGTATGTGTGTGTGTGTGTGTGTGTGTGTGTGTGAGTGTGTATGTGTGTGTCTGTCTGTGTGCATGTGTCTGTGTGTGGGTATGTGTGAGTGTGTGGGTATGTGTGAGTGTGTGTGTGTGTGTGTGTGTGTGTGTGTGTGTGTGTGTGTGTGTGTGTGTGCATGTGTATGTGTGTGTCTGTTGATAACAACGTTTACAACAAGAAATACCTATCGTTTCTGTGTACTGTATATCGACGATGAATTTAATTTAATAATCCTGTTTCTACGGCATCTTTTTAACCGTTGTGTGTATGTTTTATCCTCGTCTGTTGAATCTTGTAAAATGTTACAACATCCTCTTTTCTTTCCCTTCGCAGGAAATAAGACGTCTTAAGTTCTCCGCCGCAGTTTAGGATTTTCAAACCAGACCGAAGTGTTTCCTGTGTGAGTACGGTTGGTCGTGGTGTCAGAGCAGAAACATTAAAGTTACCGGAGACAGGAAGCCAGCGGCGTGGACCGGAAGAGACGCAGAGCTGATTTACGTCTGCTGAAAGGTGCTCAGCAGAAAACTGGGGATTTATTTCACAGGTTTGATTTAGTGCAGCACAGGACTGATAAGCAGGCTTCCTGATTTAGGACTCTTCATGTTTTACAACTCTGTGTGTGGTTCACGATAAGCAGAGTTACAGCAACACTGTTTCTATCGGATCTAATGAATGAATAAATACAAGCAGCAGCAGCAGCAGCATTGACGGATCAGAAACTTCCTGAAAAGTTAAGCCGGCACTGAAACTCCTTAAAGGACAATTCCGGCGCAAAACGAACCTAGGGGTTAATAACTAGAGATGCACCGATTACAACTTTCTAGGCCGATTTCGATTTCCGATTTCCATTGAGTTAGGAACAGCTGATACCGATTTTAGCCGATTCCGATTTCATTTCTTCTAACCACTTTACAGCACACACACAAATATGTATTTTCTATCTTTTCTTTAATAGATTAATAGATATTATTAGATATGGACGCAAATAGGTTGACAAGGAAAATATTTCTCTGGGATAAACATATTCTTGGTCTTTGGTCTAACAACATATGCAAATTGTTTTGTAATTATGATTTGTTTCTTAATAATGAAAAGCTGAATATCGGTTTGTTTAAAGAATCTGTGTTTGCTAAAGACAAAAAGCAGTGGGCTGACGATATATGGGCTAAGCCAAAATTGCGTATTTTTGTAATGATAAAACCAGAATATGGCACTGAGAATTATGTTGTATATAATTTGTCAAAAAGGCAAAGATCCTTATGCGCTCAAGTGAGATCTGGTGTTTTGCCTTTGACTATTGAAACAGGACGTGTGTGTACCTCTGTAGTTTCTGTGTAACAGTGTGTGTACCTCTGTAGTGTGTGTGTGTAAGAGTGTGTGTACCTCTGTAGTTTCTGTGTAACAGTGTGTGTACCTCTGTAGTGTGTGTGTGTGTGTAAGAGTGTGTGTACCTCTGTAGTTTCTGTGTAACAGTGTGTGTACCTCTGTAGTGTGTGTGTGTAAGAGTGTGTGTACCTCTGTAGTTTCTGTGTAACAGTGTGTGTAAGAGTGTGTGTACCTCTGTAGTGTGTGTGTAACAGCGTGTGTACCTCTGTAGTGTGTGTAACAGCGTGTGTACCTCTATAGTGTGTGTGTGTGTGTGTGTGTGTAACAGTGTGTGTATCTCTATAGTGTGTGTAACAGTGTGTGTACCTCTATAATGTGTGTGTGTGTGTGTACCTCTATAGTATGTGTAACAGTGTGTGTGTACCTCTATAGTGTGTGTGTGTGGGTGTGTGTGTGTGTGTGTGTACCTCTATAGTGTGTGTGTGTGTGTGTGTGTGTGTGTGTGTGTGTGTGTGTGTAACTCTATAGTGTGTGTAACAGTGTGTGTACCTCTATAGTGTGTGTGTGTGTGTACCTCTATAGTGTGTGTAACAGTGTGTGTGTACCTCTATAGTGTGTGTAACAGTGTGTGTGTGTACCTCTATAGTGTGTGTGTGTGTGTGTGTGTGTGTGTGTGTGTGTAACAGTGTGTGTGTACCTCTATAGTGTGTGTAACAGTGTGTGTGTACCTCTATAGTGTGTGTGTGTGTGTGTGTAACAGTGTGTGTGTAACAGTGTGTGTGTGTACCTCTATAGTGTGTGTGTGTGTGTGTGTGTGTGTGTAACAGTGTGTGTGTGTACCTCTATAGTGTGTGTAACAGTGTGTGTGTGTACCTCTATAGTGTGTGTAACAGTGTGTGTGTGTACCTCTATAGTGTGTGTAACAGTGTGTGTGTACCTCTATAGTGTGTGTAACAGTGTGTGTGTACCTCTATAGTGTGTGTGTGTGTAACAGTGTGTGTGTGTGTACCTCTATAGTGTGTGTAACAGTGTGTGTGTGTACCTCTATAGTGTGTGTAACAGTGTGTGTGTACCTCTATAGTGTGTGTAACAGTGTGTGTGTACCTCTATAGTGTGTGTGTGTGTGTAACAGTGTGTGTGTGTGTGTGTGTACCTCTATAGTGTGTGTAACAGTGTGTGTGTGTACCTCTATAGTGTGTGTAACAGTGCGTGTGTACCTCTATAGTGTGTGTAACAGTGTGTGTGTACCTCTGAAGTTTGGGTTGAGCAGATCTTTTCGTGCGTTGCAGAGCAGAGCGTTGGTGAAGACGAGGTCGAGGGAGCACAGCAGCAGATGGTACGAGTTCACCAGGTCGTCACTGATCATCGGGAAGTTCCCTGATTAAAACAACAACACAAGAAGAAGAAGAAGAAGAAGAAGAAGAAGAAGAAGAAGAAGAAGAATCATTGTTTTCTTTAGGCTACGCTAGCACAGTGTCAAAAAAAAAAATCAACAAAACATCAACAAAAATGTTTAAAGCACCAAGTTCTTACACTTCTTCTCTGCAGTGAAAATGTTGCTGAATTAAGTGTGTGTTGATACCATCAGGGAAATGTAGTTAAAGTATTCTAGACCTGAGGAGCTCTGTTGGGCCAGAGATATATACACATGTGCTGGGGCAACCAGAGATATATACACATGTGCTGGGGCAACCAGAGATATATACACATGTGCTGGGGCAACCAGAGATATATACACATGTGCTGGGGCAACCAGAGATATATACACATGTGCTGGGGCAACCAGAGATATATACACATGTGAGGTTTACCTTTAGCGTGGACGAATAAAAGCCAGCAGAAGTTGAAGACCTCGGTCACGGTGCAGGGATGGCGTCTGGAGAAAGGAGAACAGAGAGGGATACAATCAGATCTTAGGAGTGTGTGTCTGTGCTGCAGTGTGTGTGTGTGTGTGTATCTGTGTGTATCTGTGTGTGTGTGTGTCTCTGTCTGCGTGTGTCTCTGTCTGCGTATGTATCTCTGTCTGTGTATCTCTGTGTGTGTGTGTGTGTCTCTGTGTGTGTGTGTGTGTGTGTGTGTATATATATGTGTGTGTGTGTGTGTGTGTCTGTCTATCTGTGTGTGTGTGTGTGTGTGTGTGTGTGTGTGTCTGTTTCTCTGTGTGTGTGTGTGTGTGTGTGTGTGTTTGTCTGTGTCTGTGTCTGTAGGTGTGTGTGTCTGTGCGTGTCTGTATCTCTGTGTCTCTGTGTGTGTATATCTCTGTGTGTGTCTCTGTGTATGTCTCTGTGTGTGTGTATCTCTGTGTGTGTCTCTGTGTGTGTGTCTCTGTGTGTGTGTATCTCTGTGTGTGTCTCTGTGTGTGTCTCTGTGTGTGTGTGTGTGTGTCTCTCTGTGTGTGTCTCTGTGTGTGTGTCTGTGTGTGTGTGTATCCTGTGTGTGTCTCTGTGTGTGTGTCTGTGTGTGTGTGTGTGTGTGTCTCTGTGTGTGTGTGTGTGTGTGTGTGTGTGTGTGTCTCTGTGTGTGTGTCTCTCTGTGTGTGTGTCTCTGTGTGTGTATCTGTGTGTGTCTCTGTGTGTGTGTCTCTGTGTGTGTGTCTGTGTGTGTGTGTGTATCTCTGTGTGTGTGTCTGTGTGTGTGTGTCTGTGTTTGTGTGTGTGTCTCTGTGTGTGTGTGTATCTCTGTGTGTGTCTCTGTGTGTGTGTGTGTGTGTGTGTGTCTGTATGTGTATGTGTGTGTGTCTCTGTGTGTGTGTGTGTCTGTGTGTGTGTGTGTCTCCCCACCTCTGTTTGCGGCTGCGGTGTGCCCGTGGCGGCTCCTCCGCCGGCGGCCTGAACATGGCTCTGAAGATGGGAACGTACTTCTTGAAGATGACGGCTGAGACGGTGAAGTTCCTCTCCAGCCGGGCGGTGCCGTGCCTGAACGCCGGCGGCAGCTCGGCCATGTCCTGCCACTTCTTCATCTTGTTGAAGAACTCAATCAGGCTGCCAGGAGGAAACACGGCACGGTTACTCCGACAACTGGGTCTCTGTGTGTCTCTGTGTGTCTGTGTGTGTGTGAGTGTGTGTGTGTGTACACACACACACACACACACACACAGACACACATATACAGTACAGGCCAAAAGTTTGGACACACCTTCTCATTCAATGTGTTTCCTTTTTATTTTCATGACTATTTACATTGTAGATTCTCACTGAAGGCATCAAAACTATGAATGAACACATATGGAATTATGTACTTAACAAAAAAGTGTGAAATAACTGAAAACATGTCTTATATTTTAGATTCTTCAAAGTAGCCACCCTTTGCTTTTTTATTAATAAGGGAAATAATTCCACTAATGAACCCTGACAAAGCACACCTGTGAAGGTAAAACCATTTCAGGTGACTACCTCATGAAGCTCATTGAGAGAACACCAAGGGTTTGCTGAGTTATCAAAAAAAGCAAAGGGTGGCTACTTTGAAGAATCTAAAATATAAGACATGTTTTCAGTTATTTCACACTTTTTTGTTAAGTACATAATTCCATATGTGTTCATTCATAGTTTTGATGCCTTCAGTGAGAATTGACAATGTAAATAGTCATGAAAATAAAAAGGAAACACATTGAATGAGAAGGTGTGTCCAAACTTTTGGCCTGTACTGTGTAATTAATATATATATATATATATATATATATATATATATATATTTATTAGGGTACATCCCCACTGCTACGTTTTGAGACAAAACCAATTTTTGTCCACACAAGAGTTTCACTTCCAGTAGCAGAAATAATCTCCGTTTAAACTAGAACGCCGAAACCACATATCTTGGAGCGAGGACGAGATGCAACTGTTCCTGAAAGGTGTGTAGCTACCTAACGACGGGCAGATTCCTTTCTAAACGTCTCCGTTTGGGCCGTCCAGACTAGGAAGGAACCAAAACTGTCTCAAAATATCTCAGTTTTTAGGGGTTTGGAAACACAGCAGTAGTGTCGACGCCAGGAAACATAGCAAAATATAAAATAAAACAGAGAGAATAACAGCAGCAAATCCTCCCAGATGAACTCCCAGACAGGTGCATTGTGGGTGCATTACCTCAGCTCGGAGCAGCGTAGGATCCTGGTGAGGGAGACGTAGTTCCCGTCGGCGGTGCCTTTCCCCACCGTGGGCACAGAGGACCGGCAGGCCACGTACAGAGCACAGGCCAGCCAGTGGCGCTCGCTGCCCTGCAACATGGGGAGAGAAGAGAGGGAAGAGAGAGAAGAGGAGTGTGTTACAAAGAGAGGCAGGTGAAGTTAGTTTTAGTTTCACAAAGTCTGAATCAACGGATGAACATTTCCTGGATAAATCCTGTCATGTCCTCTCTCTCTCTCTCTCTAGATTTAATAAAAATAAGTTTAGGGCATGTCCTCTCTAACTGGGATGTTTTGGGGTTGACAAAAGTACCAGAGACGAAAACTTGAGTCTAAAAAAAAATTAATAATAATAATAATAATAATAAATAAATATATATATTTTTTTATATATATATTTTTTGTAATATATAAAATTACAAAAAGGTTGAAGATAAAATGCCAAATATGTCAGAAAAGTCAAAAACATCCAAAAGTAACAAATATCAGTTTTTTATTTAATCTTCCTGTTGTCCTCGGGGAAACGAGTAACACACACACACACACACACACACACACACACACACACACACACACACACACACACACACACACACACACACACACACACACACACACACATACAGACACTCAGAGACACACACACACACACACACACACACACACACACACGTTTGGGCCCCGGATGTTTACACCGTCTGGCTCCGCCCCTGTAACGTTACGGTGAACACGGAGCGGCAGAAACAACCCAAACCGATATAATAAAGATATGAAAGATGGATGTTGATGTTTTACCTCTAAAGTGAAGTTCCTGCGGGTGTTTTCGTAGTTTTTCCAGGCCTCGTTTCCCGCCTCTTCGTCCATGTTTAAAGCCCGACACAGATCCTCAAACCCGGCTCGAGCTCTCTGCAGAAACTCCTCCTCGTCGCTCATTTCTTCACTTTGTGGCTTTCTGAACTAATTCAGCGGTTAAAATACGGATTTACACCAAAGAGAGCAACACCGATAACAACCACAGACTGTGTACACGCAGCTGTTTGCCTAAATATCACCGTAACGGCGTTATTACGGTGCTGTGAGGTAAACGGATCCGTGCCGTGGCCATTTAAATGTCCTCTGACAGCTACGACGGCGCATGGCCGCAACAGACGTACAGGAGTTGCAAGACACAAGGTAAAACGTCATTTCTGTACGTATATTTACGCAGAGAATACCAACAGCAGCATAGCTTACCTCCGCCCATTAAACGTGCGTAGCTGAGCAAGACCTGTCAATCAAAATAGAACAATACTATAACTTCCGGTTGTTTGTTTTCACACGGCAGTTTGTGGTCACAACGTCTCGTCCGAAAAAGAGTTAACTCGGCTTTAAATCGTGTTTTTTTAAAACCTACGAGCATTAAAACATGTTTGACACAGCTCTATACTGCTTTAACGTTTACAATTTAGTTTTCGGCTCTTTTAATACTATTGATTTCCGTCGAAATACGACTTTTTGGGTGGTTTTTAGTTTCATAGCATAGACACGGCAGTTTGTTGTCACGACGACCGAACGAATAAGAGTTAAACGTCTTTAAATTGTGACTTTTAAACGTACGATTATTTAAACGTCTTTATAATAATTTTAAGTTTTGTATTCAGTCTTCGACTCTTATAACAAATAATTATTTCTATCGAAAAATCAGCTTCTGGTTGAAAAACTTAAAAAAGCATCTCGAGCTTAAAAAGTGTAAAATAAAATGTAAAAGCTTCTTAAGAAATTGTCAAACGCATCATTTCCCTCAGTTATTTGTTTGTATAATCCATGTTATGTTTCTTTGTTTATGCACCTTTCAACAAGAAAAACTCTTATTGTGGCAATAAAAGCTTTTCTGATTCTGATAAAAAGCCTTGATATAAAATGTGTAAACATTGTGTGCAGCAGATATTAACATGTGACCACAAATAATCTTATTCATCAGAAACCAAAGTACATTTCTCTGTCTGCATTAAATCTACATGATGTAACACAGGAGGAAGTACTGAGACCTTTTACTTCAGAAATGTATAATATATTACTGTTTTTACACATGACTGAACAGTGTGTGTGTATTTCTGTGTGTGTCTGTCTGTGCGTGTGACCCCAAACACTGGAAATGTAATAACATTATTTATTAGTGTCACCTCATCGTGTTTATTTATCTTGTTATATTTTACTATTTGATTTTATATTTCTTTGTGATTTAACTCATTGAGAGCTGCTAAATTGTTTGATGTTGAAAACAATGACTATATATATATATATATATATATATATATATATATATATTAGGGATGGGAAAAAAATCAATTTGATTTAAAAATCGAGTTGGTATGTCAAATCGATTCATATTTTCAAAAAAATCGATTTTTTAGATTTTTTTTAATCCAAATCCAGTATAAATAATTTGGATGTTTAACAATCTTTGTTGTACACTGCACAGTGACTTTTCAGTTAAAGAAAGGGTTTGCCTTTGCAATTTTGTTTATGTTGATGCACTTTAATTAAATATAATTAATACAATAAATATATATTTTTTTAAATATATTTACAGTTCGCAGTTATTTTGTTTTAAATGAAAATCGAATCGAATCGTAAATCGAGTTTTTTATAAAAAAAATCGTAGATTTTTTTAGGGAAACAAATCGCCCAGCTCTAATATATATATATATATATATATATACACATATATATATGTGTGTGTTTATCTCATCCTGTCTATATTTCACTTTCTTAACTTGATATACTTGCTGTACGCCACTCTGCCAGTTATGTTATTATATTCTACTTTATTCCTAAAGTTGAACTTGTACACGTTATGTTTCATGTGTTGCTCGAGTGGTTTTCTGTCACACTTGTTGGAGCAGCGTTGTTAGAGCCTGAGAACGGCCGCTCCCCTCTGATAGGACGACAGAGAACCTGGAACAAGAACTCACTAGAACAGGGGTGGCCAACCAGTTCAGCATAAAGAGCCACAAAAAAACACGCACCATAGCAAAAAGCCACACAACACATGCAGGTCCACATTACAACAGTGACTTCCAGATCTAATGAAAGTCATAATACATTGCAGTTTTCATAGGTTTTTTTTTTTTTTACTTAGATTGACTCAGTGGGAAACCTGACAGTCTTTGTTATCCACAATCCTTTTTAGGTCTGGTTGTACTCGGTTGTGGCCTGTCTTTCACTCATTTGTCACTAGAGGGGCTTTCAAACAATCAGCAGTGAAAGGGTTAATGAGGAAGGTGATCTGTGGCGCTTTTTTTTCCTCAGGTTACAGAATCTGTCCATAAAAAAAAACTCTGCTGCATTATTTTTTATTTTAAAATAATTGGCAAATGCATCATTCAAATGCTTTTTTTTTTTTTTTTTTTTTTTTTTTTTAAACTTATCTGAAATGTTTCAAAAAGTAAAAAAAAAAAATCTACCAATAACACAGTAAGAGCCTCAAAGGAGCCGGCAAAGAGCCGCATGTGGCTTAAGAGCCACAGGTTGGCCACCCCTGGACTAGAACAATACTCCGTTATAAGTTAACCTCCGTAGCTCACATTAGATGCTGAACACCGTTCAATGTTAACGGGGCTTCACTTGTTTTTCACTTTCACTTCCAGAAAGGAGATTGCTTTTTCCCAATTTGCCCAAAGTCAACTTTTACTGGCCCCTAAACAAATCAGAAAAAAGTGAAGTCAAACTTAAAAATAAAAATGTCAACCAAAAAAAAAAAAAAACAGGAAAAAAAGTCTGAAAACGTTGAAAGCGTCAGAAGCTTAAAGAAAAAAAAGGGTTGAGCGTAACTCCGTTCCTGATTGGCTAACGGCAGATTACCATCACGTCATTCAACAAACATTTTCTAATGATGACGTCATTTATGAGACGATGAAGATGGAACGATGACTCAGCGTTTTACGTTCCCCGGGCCAGCGGGAACCATGACTCAGGAAAAGTCCAACATCCACAACTCTACACGTGTACACAAGTTTTATCACAAAATATACTTAAAATATCAAACATCAAAGTAGTTTTTATATCAGAGTTAAACTACAGAAGAGGATTCAGAAACCAATAAGGAAACTCCAAGGCACTCTCTTTTAGAAAAATACAAAGCCTTTATTTATGGCTTAGTCATCATAAATCTTAAATTACTCCGACGCGTTTCGGCATACAAGCCTTCGTCAGGGAGTCAATCAATTTCCAAAACAGGAAGAAACCTTCTTATAAGCTTTCAAACAGACCAATCAAAAAACACAACCAATGACAAGCCTCCATTTTGGTAGAGGAAGGTTCAGAGTTGTAGGATTATAGAAAGACCACTAGATGTCCTCCTTGGTCTTAAATAGACCAGTGTGTTTGACTACAGAAGATGATTCGTTTTAAACTTATTTACAAAACTAACACACTATCAACAGATCAGGAGCTCTAGAGATCAGGACCCTCTCACCAGGCTAACAGTTTAATACATCTGGATATATAAAGTGTTGTGATGATGGTTTCCTCTCTTCATGTAAACATCTTCTCTCACTCAGGACTCTCTGCCATGTTATTAATCAGCATGTTAATAAAGTTATTCTCTCGGTCCTGTTATTAATCAGCATGTTAATAAAGTTATTCTCACTGTCCTGTTATTAATCAGCATGTTAATAAACTTATTCTCACTGTCCTGTTATTAATCAGCATGTTAATAAACTTATTCTCTCGGTCCTGTTAATAATCAGCATGTTAATAAACTTATTCTCTCGGTCCTGTTAATAATCAGCATGTTAATAAACTTATTCTCACTGCTGTTGGGACAGTTAGAGGGCTGTCTGTCTTTTTCCTCTTTGTCCAGTAAAGTCAGCATGTTGAGCCTCAGTACTGCAGTATAGCCTCAGTACTGCAGTATAGCATCAGTACTGCAGTATAGCCTCAGTACTGCAGTATAGCATCAGTACTGCAGTATAGCATCAGTACTGCAGTATAGCCTCAGTACTGCAGTATAGTATCAGTACTGCAGTATAGCCTCAGTACTGCAGTATAGCCTCAGTACTCAGTCAGTACTGCAGTATAGTATCAGTCCTGCAGTATAGTATCAGTACTGCAGTATAGCCTCAGTACTGCAGTATAGCCTCAGTACTGCAGTATAGTATCAGTACTGCAGTATAGCCTCAGTACTGCAGTATAGTATCAGTACTGCAGTATAGTATCAGTCCTGCAGTATAGTATCAGTACTGCAGTATAGCCTCAGTACTGCAGTATAGTATCAATACTGCAGTATAGCCTCAGTACTGCAGTATAGTATCAATACTGCAGTATAGTATCAGTCCTGCAGTATAGTATCAGTCCTGCAGTATAGTATCAGTACTGCAGTATAGCCTCAGTACTGCAGTATAGTATCAGTCCTGCAGTATAGCCTCAGTACTGCAGTATAGCCTCAGTACTGCAGTATAGCCTCAGTACTGCAGTATACCATCAGTCCTGCAGTATAGTATCAGTACTGCAGTATAGTATCAGTACTGCAGTATAGCCTCAGTACTGCAGTATAGTATCAGTCCTGCAGTATAGTATCAGTACTGCAGTATAGCCTCAGTACTGCAGTATAGCATCAGTACTGCAGTATAGCCTCAGTACTGCAGTATAGTATCAGTACTGCAGTATAGCCTCAGTACTGCAGTATAGCCTCAGTACTGCAGTATACCATCAGTCCTGCAGTATACCATCAGTCCTGCAGTATAGTATCAGTCCTGCAGTATAGTATCAGTACTGCAGTATAGTATCAGTACTGCAGTATACCATCAGTCCTGCAGTATAGTATCAGTACTGCAGTATAGTATCAGTACTGCAGTATAGCCTCAGTACTGCAGTATAGTATCAGTCCTGCAGTATAGTATCAGTACTGCAGTATAGTATCAGTACTGCAGTATAGCCTCAGTACTGCAGTATAGCATCAGTACTGCAGTATAGCCTCAGTACTGCAGTATAGTATCAGTACTGCAGTATAGCCTCAGTACTGCAGTATAGCCTCAGTACTGCAGTATAGCCTCAGTACTGCAGTATAGTGGTCATGTTGTGAGCGAGCGTGTCTCTGATGACCTCGGCGGTGCAGTACGTGTACTCAGTACTGCAGTATAGTATCAGTACTGCAGTATAGTGTCAGTACTGCAGTATAGCCTCAGTACTGCAGTATAGCGTCAGTACTGCAGTATAGTGGTCATGTTGTGAGTGAGCGTGTCTCTGATGACCTCGGCGGTGCAGTACGTGTACTCAGTACTGCAGTATAGTATCAGTACTGCAGTATAGTGTCAGTACTGCAGTATAGCCTCAGTACTGCAGTATAGTGGTCATGTTGTGAGCGAGCGTGTCTCTGATGACCTCGGCGGTGCGGTACGTGTACTCAGTACTGCAGTATAGCCTCAGTACTGCAGTATAGTATCAGTACTGCAGTATAGCCTCAGTACTGCAGTATAGTGGTCATGTTGTGAGCGAGCGTGTCTCTGATGACCTCGGCGGTGCAGTACGCGTACTCAGTACTGCAGTATAGCCTCAGTACTGCAGTATAGCCTCAGTACTGCAGTATAGTGGTCATGTTGTGAGCGAGCGTGTCTCTGATGACCTCGGCGGTGCAGTACGTGTACTCAGTACTGCAGTATAGCCTCAGTACTGCAGTATAGCCTCAGTACTGCAGTATAGTGGTCATGTTGTGAGCGAGCGTGTCTCTGATGACCTTGGCGGTGCAGTACGTGTACTCAGTACTGCAGTATAGTATCAGTACTGCAGTATAGTGTCAGTACTGCAGTATAGTATCAGTACTGCAGTATAGTGGTCATGTTGTGAGCGAGCGTGTCTCTGATGACCTCGGCGGTGCAGTACGTGTACTCAGTACTGCAGTATAGTATCAGTACTGCAGTATAGCCTCAGTACTGCAGTATAGCCTCAGTACTGCAGTATAGCCTCAGTACTGCAGTATAGTGGTCATGTTGTGAGCGAGCGTGTCTCTGATGACCTCGGCGGTGCAGTACGTGTACTCAGTACTGCAGTATAGTATCAGTACTGCAGTATAGTGTCAGTACTGCAGTATAGTATCAGTACTGCAGTATAGTGGTCATGTTGTGAGCGAGCGTGTCTCTGATGACCTCGGCGGTGCAGTACGTGTACTCAGTACTGCAGTATAGTATCAGTACTGCAGTATAGCCTCAGTACTGCAGTATAGCCTCAGTACTGCAGTATAGTGGTCATGTTGTGAGCGAGCGTGTCTCTGATGACCTTGGCGGTGCAGTACGTGTACTCAGTACTGCAGTATAGCCTCAGTACTGCAGTATAGTGGTACATGTATAGTGGTCATGTTGTGAGCGGCGTGTCTCTGATGACCTCGGCGGTGCAGTACGTGTACTCAGTACTGCAGTATAGCGTCAGTACTGCAGTATAGCCTCAGTACTGCAGTATAGCATCAGTACTGCAGTACGTGTACTCAGTACTGCAGTATAGCCTCAGTACTGCAGTATAGTGGTCATGTTGTGAGCGAGCGTGTCTCTGATGACCTCGGCGGTGCAGTACGTGTACTCAGTACTGCAGTATAGCCTCAGTACTGCAGTATAGTGGTCATGTTGTGAGCGAGCGTGTCTCTGATGACCTCGGCGGTGCAGTACGGTACTCAGTACTGCAGTATAGCCTCAGTACTGCAGTATAGTGGTCATGTTGTGAGCGAGCGTGTCTCTGATGACCTCGGCGGTGCAGTACGTGTACTCAGTACTGCAGTATAGCCTCAGTACTGCAGTATAGCCTCAGTACTGCAGTATAGCCTCAGTACTGCAGTATAGCCTCAGTACTGCAGTATAGTGGTCATGTTGTGAGCGAGCGTGTCTCTGATGACCTCGGTGGTGCAGTACGTGTACTCAGTACTGCAGTATAGCCTCAGTACTGCAGTATAGTATCAGTACTGCAGTATAGCCTCAGTACTGCAGTATAGCCTCAGTACTGCAGTATAGTGGTCATGTTGTGAGCGAGCGTGTCTCTGATGACCTCGGCGGTGCGGTACGGGTACTGCAGTATAGCCTCAGTTCATCAGCCTCAGTACTGCAGTTCCTCAGTACTGCAGTATAGTGGTCATGTTGTGAGCCGATGACCTCGGTGCGGATCTCCCGGGCGTGCGTCTCACACCACGGAGTTCTGGGGCGAGAGTTTACGCCCCATTCAGGAGGGTCACACACCGGCTGACATCACACACACACACACACACACACCACACACACACACCCACCTCGCTCTTCTTCAGCAGACATCACACACACACACACACACACACACACACACACACACACACAACTGACATCACACACACACACACACACATCATCACGGGATCTCACTCACACACACACACACTGGGGAGAGAGTTTACATTCAGAGGGTCACACACACTGACATCACACACACACACACACACACACACACACACACACACACACACACACACACACACACACACACACACACACACACACCGGGATCACTCACACACACACACACACACACTGACATCACGGGATCACACACACACACACACACACACACACACACACACTCACACACACACACACACACACACACACACACACACACACACACTGACATCACACACACACACACACACACACACACACACACACTGACATCACACACACACACACACACACATCACACACTCTCACTCACACACACACACACACACACACACACACTGACATCACACACACACACACACACACTGACATCACAGGATCTCACACACACACACACACACACACACACACACACACACACACACACACACACACACACACACACACACACACACATCACACACACACACACACACACACACACACACACACACACACTGACATCACAGGATCACACGCACACACACACACTGACATCACAGGATCTCACACACACACACACACACACACACACACACACACACACACACACACACACGGAGTTCTGGGAGAGAGAGTTTATATTCACAGGATCACACACACACACACACACACACACTGACATCACAGGATCACACACACACACACACTGACATCACGGGATCTCACACACACACACACACACACACACACACACACACACACACACACACACACACACACACACACACACACACACACACAGGTATAAAGGGTGTAGGACTCACCTGTCGGGGGAACAGGTATAAAGGGTGTAGGACTCACCTGTCGGGGGAACAGGTATAAAGGGTGTAGGACTCACCTGTCGGGGGAACAGGTTTAAAGGGTGTAGGACTCACCTGTCGGGGGAACAGGTATAAAGGGTGTAGGACTCACCTGTCGGGGGAACAGGTATAAAGGGTGTAGGACTCACCTGTCGGGGGAACAGGTATAAAGGGTGTAGGACTCACCTGTCGGGGGAACAGGTATAAAGGGTGTAGGACTCACCTGTCGGGGGAACAGGTATAAAGGGTGTAGGACTCACCTGTCGGGGAACAGGTATAAAGGGTGTAGGACTCACCTGTCGGGGAACAGGTATAAAGGGTCCTCACCTGTCAGGTAACAGGTCCCGTCCTGGACAGCCTCTGCCTTCAGGTACAGGTCTGAGCTGGACAGCACCGCGGCGCTGCTGGTCCCGCCGGGCCAGCCAGCGTACACGTCCGTGAAACTGTTGAGGAACAAAAACACACCTTCACCTGAGGTCAGCGCCTAAAATCACCTGCAGGGGTTTTCAAACTAGAGAGGAGAGCAGCCAGAAACTGTTTTAGGAACAAAAAAGACACCTTCACCTTGAGGTTCAGATCTAGATTTAAAATCACCTGCTAAATCTTTTTCTCTAAACTAGAGAGATGAAAAGAAGCCAGGTGAGTTATTTCAGAATGTTTTAAAATTTGCATAAAAAAAGACGTGTAATCTGAGGTTGTTGTCTGATTATTTAAATCATGAAAACATTGTTCAGGTTCCAGATCTAGATTTAAAGATGGAGCTCTCATCTAAATCTATTTCTCTAAACAATCGCCAGATGAAAAGAATGGCCGAGTGTGAGTCCTCCTGCAGACTAGCTGCGTGTCTGTTGTGTGTCTGTTGCGTGTCTGTTGCGTGTCTGTTGCGTGTCTGTTGCGTGTCTGTTGCGTGTCTGTTGTGTGTCTGTTGCGTGTCTGTTGCGTGTCTGTTGCGTGTCTGTTGTGTGTCTGTTGCGTGGTGTTTTCTGTCTTTGCACACCAGAAAGGTGTCTGACGCTGCGCTGCTAGTCTTTGTCTGTTCTTCAACTTTATTTTGTCAATATTTTTTTTTACATTTCTTTTAAACATATTTCGATGTATGTATTTTTATATTTCAATTCCCTTTCCTGAGACAAAGTCCATGTTATTGTTTTATCTTACAACAAACCTCGAGAACAGCCTTTTTTCATCTTCGTAACATTGCCAAAATTAGTAATATCCTGTCTCAAAATGACGCTGAAAAACTAGTCCATGCATTCGTTACTTCCAGGCTGGACTATTGTAATTCCCTACTGTCAGGTTGCTCTAATAAGTCCCTTAAGACTCTCCAGCTGATCCAGAATGCTGCAGCACGTGTTCTAACGAGAACTAAGAAAAGAGATCATATTTCTCCTGTATTAGCTTCTCTGCATTGGCTTCCTGTTAAATCCAGGATTGACTTTAAAATCCTTCTCTTGACCCACAAAGCTCTAAATGGTCTAGCACCATCCTATCTAGAACAGCTCTTAGTACCTTATTGCCCCACTAAAGCACTACGCTCCCAGAATGCAGAGTTACTGGTGGTTCCTAGAGTCTCTAAAAGTAGACCGGGAGCCAGAGCCTTCAGCTACCAGGCTCCTCTCCTATGGAACCAGCTCCCAGTCTGGGTTCGGGGGGCAGACACCGTCACCACATTTAAGACTAAACTGAAAACTCTCCTCTTTGATAAAGCTTATAGTTAGGGAGTGAGGAGTTGCAGTGTACGCCTACACCGGCCACCTGCTTCTCTTCGTAGTGATGTTGAGTGTGTGTGTCTCTGTGTGAGTGTATGTGTGTGTGTGTGTGTGTGTGTCTGTGTGTGTGTGTGTGTCTCTGTGTTTGTGTGTGTGCGTGTGTGTGTGTCTCTGTGTCTGTGTGTGTCTCTTTGTGTGTGTGTGTGTGTGTGTGTCTCTGTGTCTGTGTGAGTGTGTCTCTTTGTGTGTGTGTGTGTATCTCTGTGTCTGTGTGTGTGTGTGTGTCTCTTTGCGTGTGTGTGTGTGGGTGTGTGTGTGTGTGTGTGTGTGTGTGTGTGTGTTTCTTTGTGTGTGTGTGTGTGTGTGTGTGTGTGTGTGTGTGTGTGTGTGTGTCTGTGTCTGTGTGAGTGTGTGTATCTTTGTGTGTGTGTGTCTCTGTGATGTTACCAGGCGTTGTGGTCGACCACGGCCTGCAGCACCACCGAGTGCCACCCCCGGCGGTTGAGGTAGTGGTCTGGGTTGTCCCTGGGGGGGGCGATGGGGATGTGAGTGCTGCCGATGGCGCCCGGCGCACTGCGGGTAGCAGCGGGCCCTGAAGGCCGCCACGGTGGCATCCAGCCGCCGGCCGCTCGGCAGAGACACCACGCAGCGGTACAGACGCTCCACGATGGCCCAGGTCACCTGACACATGGGGGGGTTAACATGGGGGAGACTACACTGGGGGTGTGTGTGTGTGTGTGTGTCTGCATGCGTTTCTCTGGGTGTGTGTCTGTGTGAGTGTGTGTGTGTCTGTGTGAGTGTGAGTGTGTGTGTCTGTGTGTGAGTGTATGTGTGTCTGTGTCTGTGTGAGTGTATGTGTGTGTGTGTCTGTGTGAGTGTATGTGTGTGTGTGTCTGTGTGAGTGTATGTGTGTGTGTGTCTGTGTGAGTGTGAGTGTGTGTGTCTCTGTTTCTGTCTTTGTGTGTGTGTGTGTGTGTGTGTGTGTGTGTGTGAGTGAGTGTGTTAGTGTGTGTCTTTGTCTCTGTGTGTGTGTGTGTGTGTGTGTCTGTGTGACTCTGTGTGTGTGTGTGTCTCTGTGTGTGCGTGTGTGTGTATGTGTGTCTGTGTGTGTGTGTGTGTGTGTGTGTGTGTGTGTGTGTGTGTGAGTGTCTGTGTGAGTGTGTCTGTGTCTCTGTGTGTGCGTGTGTGCGTGTGTGTGTCTCTGTTTCTGTCTTTGTGTGTGTGTGTGTGTGTGTGTGTGTGTGTGTCTGTGTGAGTGTGTCTGTGTGAGTGTGTGTGTCTCTGTGTTTGTGTGTGTGTGTGTCTGTGTGTGTGTGTGTGTGTCTCTGTGTGTGTGTGTCTCTGTGTGTGTGTGTGTGTGTGTGTGTGTGTGTGTGTGTGTGTGTCTCTGTGTGTGTGTCTATGTGTGTGTGTGTGCAACCCTACCTGCCTGACGATAACACACACTGTGGCGATGCCCACTCCGAACAGCCCAGCGATGGACCACAGCGTGATGGCCAGACGGCGCCGCGGCTCGATGGGCGCGCGGTAGTTGGTCCGCCGGCGCTTGATAGCCGGGCCGATCCGGTCCAGCAGGTAGTCAAAGGTCTCCCGGGACACACGGAACTGGGCCTGGTAACAAATCGGTTATAGAACCGGGTCTGTTAACAAGTCAGGTATAGAACTGGAGTTACCTCAGGTAATGTAATCTGTAATTTACACAGACAGACAGTCAGAGTTATGTATATTATATGTATATTGTATTGTATATGTATGTAAAGAGCTTCCACTCGTCCTGGTCGAAGGTCTGGGCCGGGACCCAGAAGTTGTGGCCGGGGGTCCGAAAAGACTCAAGTAAAGTACAAGTACCTCAACATCTGGACTCAAGTACAGGACTGGAGTACATGTACTCAGTCACATTACAACAAAGATAAAGATAAGATAAAGATAGACAGAAGTAAACTTCTTATAACAGTGGAAATAATGGAAGGACTCTTGGTGACAGACAGACAGACAGACAGACAGACAGACAGACAGACAGACAGACCTGCAGTCCAGCAGACCTGCAGGCACACAAAGATACAGACAGACAGACAGACAGAAATATGACTCCTAATGTTTATAAAAGTGGATATAATAATAATAATAATAATAATAATAATAATAATAATAATAATAATAATAATGATATATTATAATGTAAAGACCTTCCACTCGTCCTGGTCGAAGGTCTGGGCCTGGGCCCAGAAGGTGTGTCCGGGGCTCCGGTTCCGGACCCAGACGTGTCTGCTGCTGCTGGCCGAGATGAGGCTGAGGATGGCGGTGATGGAGGACAGCAGGAAGGCCCTCCTCCTCCGGAGATACTGCCTCCTCCTCCGGTCCCGCTGCACCATCTCCCGGGCCCTGCCCCGCCTCAGCACGGCCGCCTGGAGCCGCCACAGCTCCGACAGCCCGGTACCGGACACCGGGGGGGGCACCGGGGGCACCGGGGGCCCGGACAGGCTGACCACGGAGCAGAGCAGAGCGGCTGCTACGGAGGAATCCTCCATGTTGAACTGGAGGTAAACAAACTTAACGTCGCCTCTTTATGACGTTGAATTCTCTCTCGTTGAACGTGTGTATCTTTTAAATATTTATTTTTAATTAAATGTAATCCTCTACGAGATGTATGCTTAAGATTGTAAGTTCTTCAATGTTTAATAAAAAAAAGTAAAAACTAAACTTCGCCGTCTTCTTTTTTTTAAACTTTATTGAACAAACCATTTGCACCTTCTCATTTCTATGGCTGTTAGTGGTCTGCTTTGTGTTGCAGCTCCACCCTGTGGATCCATGGAGTACTGCAGCTATTAACACGTTTCTAAACAACAATAGAAGTTGTTATCATGTTTATAAAGTTATCAGCTGTTTCTCATATTCTAACAGATACATATTTGGTTTGTAACAAACAGAAAGAAGATCTAAACACATTAGCCTATGTCTACAGCAGCTTCATATTTTATCTTGTATATGAAGCTTCTACAAAATTATTAAAGTAAACACAGGAAACTAATCCTCATTGTCTGTTTTTTTAGTTTTTGAGTTTATTACAGTTTGATGTGTGACCCTGCTAGTTTTATCTTTACATGTCTGAACACAGACACATGAAGTCAACCTGTCAAACCTCTCCCAAATCTCTGCTGAAGCAACGTTATCTCCAGAACTCATCTTCTGCAGCTCCTCTACCAAAACCTAACCTTCAGGGAACGTTCCTGCAACCAAAAAAAAAGTTTTCTACCAGCAGATAGACTTTATTCTCCCTGTAGGAGATACTTTCTACCAGCAGATGGTAATATTTCCACAGTCTTCCCCTGAACTGATGGCTGATGGGAAATGATGCAACATCTGAAGTGTGTCTCCAACATGTAGCTGCTGTTGTCATATCTCCGTGAGGACGGTGAAGCCTTCAGTCTACTCTTCAGCTCAGGTAACACATCTTATTTCTGCTGGTTTTATGAATAATTACTGAACAGTGTTTTGAATTTTACTTTGTTGTGTTTAAGTTTGAGTTTTAACGTGTTTAAGTTTTCACATCTGATTTGAGATGAAAAGAACAAAGAGGGAAAATGTTTCTGCTGATTGTTTCTTGTGACGCATTGTTTAATATTTTAGTTCTGGCGATCATTTTTACAAAATCTTAGACAGACTACTAGGAAGAGGAAAATGAATTTGAGTTCTGAGTCAGAATTCAGTTAGTTTTCTCCTCAGAACTCAAAACAGCATCTTAAAAGTTTAAATATAATTTTCTAAAAATAAGGACTTAAAAGACTTTTATTTCATTTTCAAAGGTCTTAAATTATTTCTTGTTCTTTGGAAGGATTACATTATACCCTAACATCATCAATAAATTCTTGCTGTGTGTGTGTGTGTGTGTGTGTGTGTGTGTGTGTGTGTGTGTGACTTTACAATTGACTCCGTTTGTGACTCAGATATATAACTTTATTTTATACCAGCTTGTGTTTCTTTAGTTAAAAACATAATGAGGCTGGAGGTGTAGATCATAGTAAGACAGACACAAACAGGACTTATGATATGTATACAGTACAGGCCAAAAGTTTGGACACACTTTCTCATTCAATGCGTTTCCTTTTTATTTTCATGACTATTTACATTGTAGATTCTCACTGAAGGCATCAAAACTATGAATGAACACATATGGAATTATGTACTTAACAAGAAAGTGTGAAATAACTGAAAACATGTCTTATATTTTAGATTCTTCAAAGTAGCCACCCTTTGCTTTTTTTGATAACTCTGCAAACCCTTGGTGTTCTCTCAATGAGCTTCATGAGGTAGTCACCTGAAATGGTTTTACCTTCACAGGTGTGCTTTGTCAGGGTTCATTAGTGGAATTATTTCCCTTATTAATAAAAAAAAAAGGGTGGCTACTTTGAAGAATCTAAAATATAAGACATGTTTTCAGTTATTTCACACTTTTTGTTAAGTACATAATTCCATATGTGTTCATTCATAGTTTTGATGCCTTCAGTGAGAATCTACAATGTAAATAGTCATGAAAATAAAAAGGAAACACATTGAATGAGAAGGTGTGTCCAAACGTTTGGCCTGTACTGTATATAAATATATATATATAACTGTATTATAAGGTCCAGGTGCTGTTTGTGTTCGTGGTTTTCTTCTTCATGGAGAGGGCACGGTGTGCGGTGTGCGGTGTGCGGTGTGCGGTGTGCGGTGTGCGGTGTGCGGTGTGCAGTGTGTGGTGTGTGCGACACATGGATGTATAATAACATCTCAACATGGTGTTTTATTATAAATCCATGGACATGGTGAGCAAGATGTGGCCAAGCTCGGAGTGAATCAACCAGTTATCAGGAAAGAAAACCAGACGTCTCGTCTCTTATAATAATAATAATAATAATGATGATGATGATGATGATGATGATGATGATGATGATAATAATACATTTTATTTATATAGAGCTTTATATGGTAGTCTAGACCCCATCCCTCTGTAGAATCTGTTATATGTTAGAATCATATCCAACATACTGAATCATATTTAACATACTGAAACATATTCAACATACTGAATCATATTTAACATACTGAAACATATTCAACATACTGAATCATATTTAACATACTGAATCATATTTAACATACTGAAACATATTCAACATACTGAAACATATTCAACATATTGAAACATATTTAACATACTGAATCATATTTAACATACTGAAACATATTCAACATACTGAAACATATTCAACATATTGAAACATATTTAACATACTGAATCATATTTAACATACTGAAACATATTCAACATACTGAAACATATTCAACATACTGAAACATATTTAACATACTGAAACATATTCAACATACTGAAACATATTTAACATACTGAATCATATTTAACATACTGAAACATATTCAACATACTGAAACATATTCAACATACTGAAACATATTTAACATACTGAAACATATTTAACATGCTGAAACATATTCAACATACTGAAACATATTTAACATACTGAATCATATTTAACATACTGAAACATATTTAACATGCTGACACATATTCAACATACTGAAACATATTTAACATACTGAATCATATTTAACATACTGAAACATATTTAACATGCTGAAACATATTCAACATACTAAAACATATTTAACGGAATCACCAGATGTTCAGACCACTGGGGAGAGAAAAACCAACCGGAGCCCAGCTATCTCTCTTATTATCTCTGGCTTATTATATATATATTATATATATATATATATATATATATATATATATATATATATATATATATATATATATATATATATATATATATATAAACTCTCTATCTCCACTGCTTCCAGTCTTTAGACTGGCTTATTACATTATTGTTATATATGATCTCATATTACATTATATATAACCTCTCTATCTCCGCTGCTTCTAGTCTTTACACTGGTTTATTATATTACATTATTATTATATATGATCTCATATTACATTATATATAACCTTTCTATCTCCGCTGCTTCCAGTCTTTACACTGGTTTATTATATTACATTATATATGATCTCATATTACATTATATATAACCTCTCAATCTCTACTGCTTCCAGTCTTTACACTGGCTTATTATATTACATTATTATTATATATGATCTCATATTACATTATATATAACCTCTCAATCTCTACTGCTTCCAGTCTTTACACTGGTTTATTATATTACATTATTATTATATATGATCTCATATTACATTATATATAACCTCTCAATCTCTACTGCATTATATATGATCTTATATTACATTTTATATAATCTTATATTACATTATATATGATCTCATATTACATTATATATAATCTTATATTACATTATATATTATCTTATATTACATTATATATTATCTATAGCCAAGGTGGATATAATTGTGCCACCTCATAATGAACACGTTTTATTTCTTATCATTCTATTTATTTTGTATTTCTTGTTTCATATAATAAGAGCTCTTCATGCAACAAATATGTTATTATTTTATGTTATTAGAATACAAACACACCTTACAAAGCTAATGTGAACTAAATATGATTATTGAGAATTATAATAAAATGTTTTATTAAATTAATTTACTTGGTAAATAATTATTTTCTCAGCTTTAAAATCCACACTGATTCTCCATTATATATAATATAATATATGACCGTGAAGTTGGCGTTAAATGACGTCATAAGTGGTGTTAATCAGTGTTTTTAATTTAAAATGTTTTTAGTTTTTAATTAAAGAATAAATGCCCAGAATCTGTGATAATATTAATATTTTATTGTATTGTAATCTCATTACTTTCAGTACTGGAGTAAATGTTTTTTTTTTTTTTTTTTTTTTTTAAGTATTTTTCCAGCACTACTTTTAACGATGAACCCATTTTGTTTTCTACAGAGATCCAGAATGGCGGCGGCGATACCCATGTAAGAACCAGTTTTCTGTTCTGTTCAGAGAAGATAAAATGAGAAACACTTTCTGTCTTTGAAATGTATTTTGAACATGTAAAAGATAACAGAAAATCAGGTCAATCAGAAAATAATAATAAAGATATCATAGATACATCTCAACAAAACACTGGATTTTTGTTGTTGTTGTTGACTCACAGGAGTGAGAAGTATAATGTTACACTTATTTAAATCCACTTTCTGCATTGTTGTCTTTAGTAGATGTGTTTGTCAGATTGACATGGACAAAGAATGTGTATTACGTATATAATTAACATGCTGTGTGTGTCTAGTCCATGCTAATGTCCTCATGTGTCTCTGTCTTTAGTTGTCTGTATGTGTCTAGTCCATGCTAATGTCCTGTACATGTGTCTCTGTCTTTAGTAGTCTGTATGTGTCTAGTCCATGCTAATGTCCTGTACATGTGTCTCTGTCTTTAGTAGTCTGTATGTGTCTAGTCCATGCTAATGTCCTGTACATGTGTCTCTGTCTTTAGTTGTCTGTATGTGTCTAGTCCATGCTAATGTCCTGTACATGTGTCTCTGTCTTTAGTTGTCTGTGTGTGTCTAGTCCATGCTAATGTCCTGTACATGTGTCTCTGTCTTTAGTTGTCTGTATGTGTCTAGTCCATGCTAATGTCCTGTACATGTGTCTCTGTCTTTAGTTGTCTGTATGTGTCTAGTCCATGCTAATGTCCTCATGTGTCTCTGTCTTTAGTTGTCTGTATGTGTCTAGTCCATGCTAATGTCCTGTACATGTGTCTCTGTCTTTAGTTGTCTGTATGTGTCTAGTCCATGCTAATGTCCTGTACATGTGTCTCTGTCTTCATGTGCCATAACTAAGTTCTATGTTATACGTTTCTGCAGAACAGGAACCTGCTGGAAACCAGTTTTTAAACTGAGTCAGGCCCGTTTAAACTGCAAATTAATGTTACTTTTAATCCTTTCCTGTGTAACAAATGAAAATGAAACCCCTTCTCCATGAAACATTTTTAATAATTTAACAAACTCTCTCTGTCATCATGAATTAGTGTAAATAATATGTTTCAGATAAATGGTGGGACTCATTGATCTTATTTATCCATTTATTTATGTGTAGTCCGTTTGTTTTTAGCTGGTTTTCTAATTGATTTGATTATATATTCCCAAAAACGCTCTCTGTTTTTGTAAACTCACTTTTGTTATTAAATAACTTTTCTACCTTTCAGGTTCGAAGATCGGCAGTTGGGTCCAGAGGGTCCAACCTGCCAGTAAGAACCAGTTTTCTGTTCTGTTCAGGGAAGATTAAATGAACAACACAAAGTGTATGAAGTAATCTTAATAATTTAAAAATTCTATTGAATGAGTGTAAGTAATGAGTTTCAGATAATGTGTTGTGTGGGTGAGACTTAGGGCTGCATGATATGAGGAAATATGCAATAATGATATTACTGGCGATACATAAAGAGATATTAAAATGTATTCAGTTCTGTATTTCTGCTGCTTTCAGTATTCTTCTACAATTCAACAAAATGCTTGTTGATTTAATAAAATAAAACAAAATCACTTCCAACATTATTTTATGGACAAAATGAACATTATATTAAATATAAAAGGCAGCACTAAAAAAAACAATTACATTTTATAGTGCAGTTTTCTACCGATATGTTCTTTAAACTAAAACAAACAATCTGTTTTGAGTCTATGGATATGAGGATATGTCGCAGCCTTTCGTGATGTGTTCATGGTCCCAGTTGATATGAGGATGGGGGGCAGCCCTAGTGGGACTGGGACCACCAACCCTCCACTGAGTCTGTCTCTAGTGGGACTGGGACCACCAACCCTCCACTGAGTCTGTCTCTAGTGGGACTGGGACCACCAACCCTCCACTGAGTCTGTCTCTTGTGGGACTGGGACCACAAGGTGTACAAAAAACAACGTAACATGAGACACAGCAGTCTTCTATCATGTTAAGTTGTTTTTTGTACACGCTGTGACTGTACAAATCACAACATGTAAATAGGAACATGTTGGAGTTATTTTGTCACTTTTGTCACAATTCGGAGCAGTAGGCTAGTTAGAACCAGTTACCTGCAGGATCTGTGCTAGGCTAAGCTACCGGTGGGTGCGTCAGGCAGCCTTACAGCACTGTTAGGGGCTGAGCCCCCCTAAAGGTCTGGTCCTAGGTGTGTGTGTGTGTGTGTGTGTGTGTGTGTGTGTGTGTGTGTGTGTGTGTGTGTGTGTGTGTGTGTGTGTGTGTGTGTGTGTGTGTGTGTGTGACTCTACCTGATTTCATGTATATGGAGAATTGATCAACACTAAGCAGTGATGAGTCTCCATTTGGAGCCAAAAGAACAGATCTCAGAGGAGAAGTGCTGCTGGTCTGGTTCTACTCTCTGATTGGTCCATGTGTGTGTCTACAAACTACACACGTTTCCTTTACATGCTGTGAGCTCACTCAGTGTTCCTGTTTTACCTCTCAGACTGACTCTAAAACAGAAGAGTGGTTCTGCAGGGAGTGACAGTGACTGGTCCAAAGAACAACTGCAGACCTCAGACGATGAACCTGGACCCTCAGACACAATGTAAGAAGTTTTGTGATCAATATCTATCTATCTATCTATGTATCTATCTATGTATCTATCTATCTATCTATCTATCTATCTATCTATCTATCTATCTATCTAACTGCTATTAACTCAGTTATATGACAGAGGACTGATTAGTGGTGTAACACAGCCAGGCTGATTCTAGGACCAGACCTTTAGGGGGGCTCAGCCCCTAACAGGGTGATTCTAGGACCAGACCTTTAGGGGGGCTCAGCCCCTAACAGGGTGATTCTAGGACCAGACCTTTAGGGGGGCTCAGCCCCTAACAGGGTGATTCTAGGACCAGACCTTTAGGGGGCTCAGCCCCTAACAGTGCTGTAAAACTGCCTGACGCACCCACCGGTAGCTTAGCCTAGCACAGATCCTGCAGGTAACTGGTTCCAACTAGCCTACTGCTCCGAATTGTGACAAAAGTGACAAAATAACTCCAACATGTTCCTATTTACATGTTGTGATTTGTACAGTCACAGCGTGTACAAAAAACAAAGTAACATGATAGAAGACTGCTGTGTCTCATGTTACGTTGTTTTTTTTGTACACGCTGTGACTCTATAAATCACAACATGTGAATAGGAACATGTTGGAGTTATTTTGTCACTTATTGGGAGCAGTAGGATTACTGGAACCAGTTACCTGCAGGATCTGTGCTGGCCTGATGCCGCTGGAGCCGTCAGACAGCATTACAGCACACACGGAGATGAGAAGGGTATGTATGGACTAGTCTAACTCTGGGGGTTACAGTGAATAAGATAAAGTCCCAATAAGAGATGAGAAGGGTCTAACTCTGGGGGTTACAGTGAATAAGATAAAGTCCCAATAAGTCGGCGTGTTCCTTTAAGTGTCCATACTTGGAGTGTGTGAATGCATGCATTACTATGTGTTATTTTGCCCAGGAACAGCCATTCTATAAGATGACTGTTCCTACAGCATTGGTAAATATTCATAACTGTGTGTGTGTGTGCGTGTGATTGTGTGTGTGTGTGAGCTGAACGATAACTTTCTGTTAAAAGTGGCGTCTAGATAAACATCCTCCAGCTGATAATAAACCATAAAACACTAACAGCAGATGTTGGAACGTAAGATTACAGGAATGTCTGTATGAATATCTAATATATTCATGAATGATTAGAGTACATTTAATAAAACAAAAAGAATAAGATATCAGGTTATTTGTCTACCGGTGTTGTGCCAAGTTCTGCTTCCACAAGGGAACATAATGAGCGAAGTACTAAACTATATAAACCTCTTAGTCATGTTCCTCCTGATGATAAATAAGATGTGAAGTCTGATTTTTAGAGTCCTCCATGTTGTATCAGCCTCAGTAGTTGTATCTTGTCCTTGCTGCCTGTGAGTCAGATGTATTTCTCAGCTCCAGTAGTGTGTTAAGGGACAGGTGTTATTCAGCAGAAGTTATTGTTGCTGTCTGAGGAGACTCTCCTCCCTGAAAACTCTCTCTCTGTTTTTATAAACTCACTTTAGTTGTTAAATAATTTTCTACCTTTCAGGACAGCAGGTGAGCTGTTGGATCTGATTAAGGAAAGCATAAAAGGTAGACTACAAATATCATAAAACTATCTATGGTTAGTGTTTTACATGTTTCATCCTAATTCCTCTTGTCCCCCATGGGTTGCAGAGCCTGATTACCTGGAATGGGTTTCAGGCTTTGTGTCCACGAATAGTCCGCAGACTTTCATCTTAAAGAATCCAGCTGGTGCCAGGTTGAAGATAGGAGGCCTGGAAGACACCATTTACAAAGGGAATGATGAAGAGTTGAATAGGTGGGGGAATTTCTACCTTCCTAAGATAGTAAACATGAAGGTTGTAGGAGTAGTGGAGGAGACGTCATGCCCGTATGATCATCTGGTCCTGATGACCTGTGAGGACAGAAAGGTGTATGCCTTCGATGGAGAGGAAGAGGAGCTGCACATGGTGGCTGAGAGCCTGGAGAAGCTCGGTGAGGAGGGACTGACGTTTCCATCATCACAGAGCTACTACAAAGGAGAGGCCTTCAAAGATATGGTGAGAAGTCAATTAAATTTCAATTACATTTTATTTATAGTATGAAATCATAACAAGAGTTATCTCAAGACACTTTACAGATAGAGTAGGTCTAGACCACACTCTATAAATTACAAAGACCCAACAATTCCAGTAATTTCCCAAGAGCATTCAGTGGCGAGGAAAAACTCCCTTTTAGGGAGAAACCTGGGACAGACCCAGGCTCTTGGTAGGCGGTGTCTGACGGTGCCGGTTGGGAGTGTGATGAACAGTGGCAATAACAATGACTATACAAATAATGGAACTATGACTAGAAATAGTAGTTTTAGTAATTCAGGGCGTAGCAGGGAATTACAGGGCAGAGCACTGCAGGGCATAGCAGAGCGTCGAGCAGGACCAAGGTGCCACCCTAATCCAAGAAAACTGTGGGGCAAGAAAAGATAAGGACTCTGGGGAAGAAGCTCCCCAGAGCTAAGTTAGTAACAAGCCTTTTTGGGACATGGATGTACAAAGATGAAAGAGAGGAGAGGAGCTCAATGTGTCAAAGGAAGGAAGTCCGCCGGCAGTCTAGAACTATAACAGCATAACTAAGAGCTGGTCTAAGGTAAACCTGAGTTCTATAAGGGTTGGTAGATGAATCTGACTATGAAGAGAAGCAGAGAAGAGAAGGGGTCCTGTGTCTGGACCTATATCCCGTCCCCCGCTGGTCTAGATGAACACTGTTGGAATATCTTCCTTAAATTTAGCTATAGCACTGTCAGATAGGCATCTAGTGTAGAAGCTTTTATTTAATTTTGTATAGTTGGGTAATAATTTGTGCTTGTTGACTGATGATTCATCACCTGATGTTCTGATATTTTCTTTGGTGTGTAGACGAAGGAGGACTGGGACAAAGTGAGGAACAGTGAAGAGGGGAAGAAGCTGGACGAAGAGCATCGTAAACTGGTAGAAGAAAAGAAGTCTGAACTTCTGAAGAAACTCAAATCAACCAAAGTTGCTGCCGCAGCTCAAAGCTGCAGCCTGAACTGTTTTCACTAGTAGTGTGAGGGTTCAGGTACCCTGTACATTTTGTCTTTGGTCTTTATCTTTACTATCCATGGAGCCATTTCTGACCCCCAAAAAATTAAAGAAATGTGTCTAGGAGCGTGTGCCCCATGTTTAAAAGGCTCAGTCCTTCCTGTCTTTACTGCATGTCATCACCCCCCCCCCCCTCTCTCCCTCTCTCTCTCTCTTCTTTATTGTCTATAACTGTTCTGTCAAATATACGCCCAATATTCCCCCCCAAAAAAAAAATCTGTGCTTAAAATGGAGGTAGTTTCTCTCCACAGATCAATTAGCAACAACGATAACCCAGCAGCGTTGATGGTGAAAGCAAATTCATTTGTTCTCTAAAGAGACGTCTTTATTTGGATTTGGAATCTCTAGCTAGTCTCAGGACACTCAAGACAGCCGACTTTAAGCCTTAAACAACAATAAATAACTGTGTTAAGTAAATAAGTGTTTGTGAAAGCTGCAGGCAGCCTGAGGAGAGGACTGGAGGCTGCAGACCTCTGGGGCCTCATTTATAAAACTGTGTGTAGATTCTATTCTTAAAGACTTTGTGCATAAAAAGTCAGAATTTTCGGACGCAAAAACAATATTCTGATTTATAACACCTTGCGGTGCACACCGGTACGCACTCTTCTCGTTATAAATACAGACGTATGTTACCTTAAGCGGTCCTGCACGAGCCTCACGCTCCTCCCAAGGTCGTCCCACATTTGTCCTAATAAGGTCCATGTTAATCAATCAATGAATATTCCAGGTTTGAATGGAGCCCTTGATGACCAATCATGAAACAGAAAAATGGGGAAAATCCTAAATCCTGTTTGGAAGCCTTAACCCTTGTGTGGTGTTCGTATTTTTGTTACACAGCCTTAATACTTAACAGATTTAGCTTGAACATAGGGGGCGGGTCAAACCATCACCAATGAAGAATGAAGTCCGCTGAGTTCAATGATACCTCACACAAGACTATACCTTAAACATCTGAAAACCTCCTCCTGTTGCCTTGATATTCTACCAACGGGTGTTTTCAAGAATGTTTTGAATTGTTTGGCTTCTGATCTTCTAAATATTGTAAACACATCTCTGCTCTCAGGTATCTTCCCACAGGCCCTGAAAACTGCAGTCATCAAGCCACTCCTAAAAAAGAACAATCTAGACATGACACTAATGAGCAACTATAGGCCGATATCAAACCTTCCATTTTTAAGTAAAATCATAGAAAAAGTGGTTTTTCAACAACTCAACCTTTTCTTATCGCTAAATAACAGTTTTGATGCCTTCCAGTCAGGTTTTCGACCACACCACAGCACTGAGACAGCTCTTGTTAAAGTCTTTAATGATATCCACTTAAACACAGATAGTGGCAAAATTTCAGTCTTAGTATTACTTGATCTCAGTGCTGCATTTGATACGGTAGACCATGACATATTGCTTGACCGATTGGAAAACTGGGTTGGTCTTTCTGGCTCAGTACTAAAGTGGTTTGAATCCTATTTAAAGAATAGGGACTACTTTTTGTCTATAGGTAATTATACATCTGAGCATACAAATATGACGTGCGGAGTTCCCCAAGGCTCAGTTCTGGGGCCTCTTCTGTTCAACATCTACATGCTTCCACTGGCTCAGATTATGGAAAACAACTAAATAAGTTACCATAGTTATGCGGATGACACACAAATTTACATAACCTTATTGCCAGGGAACTATAGCCCAATACAACAATTAAATATGTGCATTGAACAGATTAATGATTGGATGTGCCAGAATTTTCTTAAATTAAATGAAGAAAAAACGGAGGTGGTTGTTTTTGGAGCAAAAGAGGAACGATTGAAAGTCAGCGCTCAGCTTCAAACGACAATGTTAAAAACAACAGACAAAGCCAGAAATCTTGGTGTAGTCATGGACTCAGACCTAAATTTTAAAAGTCACATTAACATAATTAAAAAATCAGCCTATTATCACCTTAAAAATATATCAAGGGTTAAAGGACTTATGTCTCAGCAGGATCTGGAAAAACTTGTCCATGCTTTTATCTTCAGTAGACTTGACTACTGTAACGGTGTCTTTACAGGTCTCCCTAAAAAATCAATCAGACAGCTGCAGCTGATTCAGAACGCTGCTGCTCGAGTCCTCACTAAAACCAAGAAAGTGGATCACATCACTCCAGTACTGAAGTCTCTACACTGGCTTCCAGTGCCTCAAAGAATTGATTTCAAAATACTTTTACTGGTTTATAAATCACTAAACGGTTTAGGGCCAAAATACATTTCTGATCTGTTACTACATTATGGGACAGGACTACTACACTATGACCCACCCAGACCTCTCAGGTGGTCTGGGACAGGTCTACTTGTTGTCAGCAGAGTCAGAACTAAACAGGGGGAAGCAGCGTTCAGTTTTTATGCTCCACATATCTGGAACAAACTCCCAGAAACCTGTAGGTCCGCTGCAACTCTCAGTTCTTTTAAATCTAAGCTAAAGACCTATCTTTTTGATGTTGCTTTTCTTTAAATAATCTATTTTATTAACTTTAATTTCTTATACTGCACTGTAACTTTTATTCTTATACTGCACTATCAATTTTATTCTTGTCTATTAATGTTTTTAATTTGTTTATTATTGTTTTTTAATTGTTTTCTAACTGCTCTTTAATGTTTTATGTAAAGCACTTTGAATTGCCCTGTTGCTGAAATGTGCTATATAAATAAAGCTGTCTTGCCTTGCCTTGCCTTAAACGGTTCAAATGTTATAAAAAAGGGGGCCTGAGTAAGTGGGCGTGGTTATATTATAGGGGGCGGCTCAGTATCACATGTAGACCACACATTCTGAGTTTCATGTAAATCGGATGATGTTTGTCTTATAAGGCAGATTTCCTGTTGCCAGCGGTGGGCGCTATGACCCAAAATGTCAATTTTGGCCTGTAGGTGTCCTCAGGCCTGGACCCTTGTCAATCGTGAGAAATTTCGGGCAGATTGTCAGTACCCGATCCGTTCCACCTGCACAATCCGTTCTGCGCAAGATGTTCACGCATGCGCTGTGGTACGAGGATTTACGACATTACCCAATCTGTTCCCACGCTAGCCTCCAGCTAACGTTAGTTTAGCTAATAGCTAATTCGGCGGACCGCTAGGTGATTATAGCGGTCTGCCGTTAGCCTCCATCGGGAAGCTAACGTTAGTTTAGCTAACGGTTAATTTGGCTAACCACTAGCTGATTGTAGCGGTCTGCCGTTAGCCTCCACAGTTAAGCTAAAGTTAGTTTAGCTAACAGATAATTCGGCTAACCGCTAGCTGAGACAGCATGTAAACTTTAAAAGACCCTCAAAATAAAACTTGAAAATAAACGTTATCATATATAACAGCTGTTACGTCAGCTCTACTTTACTTGTGCTCATTTAAAATACAATCACTCAATACTTGTCTTTATTGTTATTACTGTAAAGTCTTAATGTAGCGGTAGCCTGCTTCTCCCATTAAGTTTGACTTAATGTTATTTTAGACTGAATCGGCTAGCGGTTAGCCGAATTAGCTGTTAGCTATCCCGGTGGAGGCTAGCGTGGAACAGATCGGGTAGGTCGTAAAACAGTATTATCGTCTGCGCATACGTCATGGCATACGTGTCATCTTGCACATGCGCAGAACGGATCGGGTACTGACACAGATAAGACAACATACACTCAAGTTAAATCTTCTTTGTTCATCGCTAAACACTCAAAATGGCCGCCCCGCCACGGCCACGCCCTATGACGAAAAGTTTTTCTTTTAACAACTTTTCATCTTTAACGTCTTAAGATGGCACAGACCGAGTTTGAAGTTGATCGGATGAAATCTCTAGGAGGAGTTCGTTAAAGTACATGTGGAAATGGCCAAAATCGCACTAATTTCGAACTTTGAAATCAAAATAGCGGACTTCCTGCTTGGTTTAGGGTATGGCTCTAATGAAGTTTTTTGTACATCTTGACATGATACATATGTGTACCAAGTTTCGTGAGTCTACGTTAAACGCACTGCAGGGGCTAAATGTTTTTAACTTTGTAGTGGCCGCTAGTGAGACATTTTTGCACGCCTATTCCCAAAACCCTTAGAATACGTAAATTAATTTTGGTGAGTTTTTGAATATTTTAAGCCCCTCAAAAAGCCAATTTACTTGCAGAAAATAATAACAATTCCTTCAGTTTCAATAGGGCCTTCAGCGCTCGGGCCCTAAAAAGGTAAAAAATAGAAACAAGATTTTTGATCATTATTGGTGCTTATTTCTTAGAACTTAATCATAGCAGGTGAAAGTGCTTGAAATGTAACAATTTGGTAACTTTGTGTGGGAATACTGTAGCAGGTGCAGAAAGACAACATTCCCGCACACAGACACCTACAATCAGACACGACCACATAAAGACGCACAGACACATAGACACACACACACACACACACACACACACACACACACACAGTAACACACACACACATCAAACAAACAGCGCATTTCACAGGGAGAGGCAGGGGAGAGCAGCGGAGCAAAAGCCCATTTCCTCCGCTGCACGGTGTGGGAGGATCCCCTGCCTCTCCCCGGGTCGGCTTAGAAAGAACAGGATTGTTGGGTTCAGGAAAACAAAAACTGGGTTAGGTTCGGAAAACGGGCATACCATCGGAGTTCACTAAAACGCAGTCTACAAAACCTTGGGAGCATTACCCACAATCACACGTGTGGTCAAAAGGTTGCGGAAAACTGGGAAAAATTTTACGCATGGCAATTCTTTATAAATCCCGATTATGTTGCGAGGACAAATTTCACCCTGCTTCACACAACTTTTTCTTGCATAACAGGTTTTATAAATGAGGCCCCTGGACTACATTCACCAGGTTGTTTTAGCGTTCTTTTGTTCAATAAGTATGTTAAAGCTTTTTGTTTCAGAGAGATCATTCAATTCAATTCAATTCAATTCAATTTTATTTATAGTATCAAATCATAACAAGAGTTATCTCGAGACACTTTACAGATAGAGTAGGTCTAGACCACACTCTATAATTTACAAAGCCCCAACAATTCCAACAATTACAGTAATTCCCTCAAGAGCAAGCAGTGTGACAGTGGCGAGGAAAAACTCCCTCTTGGGAAGAAACCTCGGACAGACCCAGGCTCTTGGTAGGCGGTGTCTGACGGGCTGGTTGGGGGTGTGATGAACAGTGGCGATAATAGTCACATTAATAATGGAACAGTGACTGGATGTAGCGGGAGCTGCAGGGTTCAGCCGGAAGCAGCATGACATTGCAGGGCACCGCTGAGCTCGGCAGGGAGTGCAGCAGGACCACGGCGACAGCTGGAACCAGGATCTTGGTGCCAACGTTCTCCAAGGAAATACGCTGGGGGAAAAAACATAAGGACTCCGGGGAGTAAACTCCCCAGAAGCTAGGATTAGTAACAAGCATTTCTGGGACTGGATACACACAAATAGTAATAGTAAAAGTAAATAGAAATGGAGAGGAGAGAGCAGCTCAGTGTGTCAGAGGAAGGAAGTCCCCCGGCAGTCTAGAACTATAACAGCGTAACTATAACAGCGTAACTAAGAGAGACAGGTCATAAGGAGAGGTAGCCTGTTCGGGCTTAGAATTCTCCCCCTGCCGGATCGGGCTTGGCTGGCCTGTCTCCCTCTACTTTGTTATGTATTATTAATCTAACAATTATGAAGAGAAGCAGGTGGGCCAGTTAGGTGAACACTGCAACTCCTCACTCCCTAACTATAAGCTTTATCAAATAGAAGAGTTTTAGTTCATTCTTGAAAGCGATTACAGTTTCTGCCCCCCGAACCCAGATCGGGAGCTGGTTCCATAGGAGAGGAGCCTGGTAGCTGAAGGCTCTGGCTCCCATTCTACTTTTAGAGACTCTAGGTACCACCAGTAACTCTGCATTCTGGGAGCGCAGTGCTCTAGTGGGACAATAGGGTATTAGGAGCTCATCTAGATATGATGGTGCTAGACCATTTAGAGCTTTGTAGGTCAATAGAAGGATTTTAAACTCAATCCTGGATTCAACAGGAAGCCAGTGCAGAGAAGCTAATACAGGAGAAATATGATCTCTTTTCTTAGTTCTTGTGAGAACACGCGCTGCAGCATTCTGGATCAGCTGGAGAGTCTTAAGGGACTTATTTGAGCAACCTGACAGTAGGGAATTACAATAGTCCAGCCTAGAAGTAACAAATGCATGGACTAGTTTTTCAGCGTCGTTCTGAGACAGGATATTCCTAATTTTAGCAATGTTACGAAGATGAAAGAAATTCAGGACAGATTTATTACATTGTTTCCTCCACATTATGAAAAGCTTTCTGTTTGCAAGAGGAATTGTTAATAAAACATTTTATTCTCACTTCTACTCTGACTCCATCAAATCATTGATTGGTAATCAACAGAACCTTAGCTCAGGTTAGTTCTCTACATCATCTGGAGCTCCATCAGCCACATGGTATCTTCAGTGTTGGTGAATGAAGACCATGAAACTCATTCTTTAACTGTGTAATAATGCTGATATTTCACAAGATGCACGTGAGACAAATATTAAAATTCTGGTATGTAGTGTTTTTTAAAAACAAAGATAATATTATTCCTTTGTGGTATAGATACAGCAAAAGTATTTTTCTGTAAAACAAAAAAGTTGTGTTGTGTTGAGGGAGGGTGTAATAAACACTGACAGAAGGTGGGAGGACGATGGTTTTAGACTCAATCTAACTTTAATAATTCATTCAGATTCATTCTCTCTGGCAGACTCATAAGAGGCTCTATAGCAAACACAGGAGAAGACATTCAGGATCAAAACCTAATTCATCATTTATTAAATATTCATGTAGTTGTCTCGCCTGTGTTTTCAACTGAATAAATTAATAGAAACGAATCTCTATAGATAAATAAAGTAAGAAGACGTAGTGATGTCTGAAGTAAAACAAGGTCTAAAGTAGATTAAACTCTAGGACGTTTAGAAACTGGATCCACATTCATTTCTTATCTCAACTGGCTGGAATCTTTACACATTTATATCTTAATTATATCTTTATATCTGTTCACCGTGTAGCGGTTACATCCCTACAGGTCATATTTAAACACATCAAAGCATGTGTGGAAAGTTGAATATCACTCATCATTTATTCATCAAGTCTCAATAATAATAATAATAATAATAATAATAATAATAATAATAAAAATAAGTATAACTCTGCATCCAGACACCACGAATATTAGCAAAAGTGGGACCAAAAAACTCAATTAAATACTGAAAGAAATGTTGAACATAATTTGGTAGTATACATATATACTCTTTACTGTACAGTGCTCAGCATAAGTGAATACACCCATGCTAAAGTTGAATAAAAAGAGGAATAAAATAAAATGAATCTTTTGGGAATTGATCTTCATTCACTCCCCATCCACATCAGAAACTCTGACTCACTGAACACCTATAAAAAACTGCTCAAAACTCATTTGTTTCAATTGGCCTATCCATAATCTACAATAATCACTCATCTTGTTTGTTTGTCTGTTTCCTTCTTTTCTTGTAAAGCGTCTTTGAGTTTCATGTAAAGCGCTATATAAAACTTATGTATTATTATTATTATTATTATTAATGCTTTAATTAAAAAAAAGAGGAAAAATCCGACCTTTAAGGACACCAATTTTCTTTGTGAATGAATAACGTATTGTAAATAAATAAATGTTCTTCCTTAAAATACAAGGGGCATAAGTCAGTCCACCCCTAAGTTAAATTCCCATAGAGGCAGCAGATGGTTATTATAAAGGCCAGTTATTCCATGGATCCAGGATACTATGCATCCTGATAAAGTTCCCTTTCACATACCCTTCCCCCACATCATCATCATATACCCTTCACCATACCCCCATCATCACATCACCCCCTTCACCATACCCCCACATCATCATCACTTACCCTACCCTTCACCATACCCCCCATCATCCCCCTTCACCATACCCCCATCATCATATACCCTTCACCATACCCCCCATCATCACATACCCTTCACCATACCCCCCATCATCATCACCATACCCCCATTCATACCCCCCATACCCCCCCATCATCACATACCCTTCACCATACCCCCCATCATCATCCCCCCCATCATCACATACCCTTCACCATACCCCCCATCATCATCCCTTCACCATACCCCCCACATTCACCACCCTTCACCATACCCCCCCCCATCATCACATACCCTTCACCATCATCACCCCTTCACCACATCATCACATACCCTTCACCCCCATATCATCCCCCTTCACTAAACCCCCATCATCACATACCCTTCACCATACCCCCACATCATTACATACCCTTCACCATACCCCCCATCATCACATACCCTTCACCATACATACCCCCCACACATCATCACATCATCCCTTCACCATACCCCCATCATCACATACCCTTCACCATACCCCCCATCACATCCCTCACATACCCCCTTCACCATACCCCCCCATCATCACATACCCTTCACCATACCCCCACATCATCCCATACCCTTCACCATACCCCCCACATCATCACATACCCTTCACCATACCCCCACATCATCATCATACCCTTCACCATACCCCCACATCATCATCATACCCTTCACCATACCTAGAGATTAACATGGTTTTATGTCAGTTAGCCTAATAGCTGGTCTGATTTGCATTGAGAGATGATTTTATGGAAATCACATACCCTTCACCATGCCAGTCTGTCATCAAGCCCTTCACCATACCCCCAGCATCACATACCCTTCACCCTGTCAGAAACCACACCCCACACATCACATGCCCTTCACCATCCCATTCTCTTAAAGAGACAGACACCCTTCACCAACCCCCAGTATAAAGTTCAGGTCCCCCATCATCACATACCTCCAGAGAAATCATCTACCCTTCACCATAAGTCTCCACACAACCAGAACTCAAGATTTAAGGTGTGGTTGTTTGAAATATCAGAGAGGACAGCTTCAGTTCCTTCATTTCATTTCATTCATAACTTCAACAATGGTGAGTAGCTGCCCCACCATACCCCCCCATCACATCAATGTTTCAATATTTGACCCACATCATCTATGATTCAATTCCCATACCTGACCATAAATTCATTTCATGTTGTTGTGTTGTAATGTACCCCTTCTTCATACCCCCACATTTTACCCTTCACCATGATTGCATCAGGATACTGCTGCATCATCATGCCCTTCACCATCCCCCCCATCATCTGATCCTGAACTGCCCCCAGGTCATCACATACCCTTCAAAACCCCCCACATCCCATAGACATGTTATTGTAATTATTCACCAAAATCATCATATATTCAAATCCCCCACAAATCACATTCACCATACCTAGAGATGATTATTATGTCAGTTAGCCTAATAGCTGGTCTGATTTGCATTGAGAGATGATTTTATGGAAAGTACCCCATGCCAGTCTGTAGGAAGCAGCGTGTTCACTTCTGTAGAAACCACACACACACACATGCCGGCCCTCCCATTCTCTTAAAGAGACAGACACCCACCAACCCCCCAGTATAAAGTTCAGGTCCCTTACATAGCTCCAGAGAAAGCTCTGCGTGAAGTCTCCACACAACCAGAACTCAAGATTTAAGGTGTGGTTGTTTGAAATATCAGAGAGGACAGCTTCAGTTCCTTCTTTCATTTCATTCATAACTAACAATGGTGAGTAGCTGCT
>NC_041338.1:38352807-38353866 GCF_004354835.1 Perca flavescens
CATGTTGTGACTTGTTTGGTTTTACAAAAAACACAACACATAATAGTGCTCATGGTAACTGTGCCGAAGCTGAAAGTCTGAGCAACTTGTTTAAAAAGGATGAAGTACAACTGACATCACAGTACACAGAGGAGAACAGAAAGAAGGCTGTAAAGAGTGTCCGTCAGGCTCTTTGGGGTTATGTGGGCCAGCTTCAGGAATTTGATGAATGGAATATTTTCTACAGCCCACGAGACAGATATTAAAATTGGGAAACAACTGAATTTTAATTAATGACATAATGAGTACATTTCATACGGTCCTTTATTACCCAGGGACCAGATCTTTTTTAAGATGATTCTTCATCATAAAGCAGAGATCAGTGTAGAACTGGTTACTGAAGGTGGAGGTCATGTGATCCCAGCTGTTAATATTTCCTGCTAATGCTCCAGCTACTTACTACCATAACTATAAATATATGAATGCATTCATGGAAAACATAGTAAACCAAATGTGTCAACAACACATCTCTTCCTACTGAACTCTGACTAACAAGATGATGATATTAATAATAATCCTTCCATGTGTCTCTGTGTGTGTCCTATCTGAAGCTGATGTTCTTCTCTCTGATTCTGGCTGTTCTGACTTTTATCTTCATGGTTCAAGTCTTATTAGAGTCTCTTCACATCTAATCTAATATAATGTGTTAACTGTTTGAGTAAAGCATGCAGAATATATAAACCATAAATGTATCATGTTGTTTACAATAAAATGATGGTGATGAAAACTCCTCAAGAACTGATTCTTTGTCTCTGTGTACAAAACTATTTATATATGAGATTAAATCATGAATTAGTATCTTAAACAAAAGAAGGCTGAGACAGATGTTCTCTGTGTGTTACCTGCTCTGTGTCGTCTATATCTGACATCATAAACATAAAAACACATCAATGTGTTCACCAGACTTTTATCTCTCTGGTGATGATCATATTTGGTCTTTTGGACCTGCGGTTTATGAATTAAAGAACAACCTTCAGAGTATAATCATCATTAAATGAGACTTTTGACCTTTCAAACATC
>NC_041338.1:38359366-38374366 GCF_004354835.1 Perca flavescens
AATGAGAGAAGCCCATCCTGAGCAGCTCTATAGTGGTGTCCATACTGCAAGCAACTATCTAATGACTATTTCAGCATTACACATCAATCAGACTTTGTTTTGCACAAAGTGCATACAATAACTCCCCACCCCAACACACACACACACACACACACACACACACACACACACACACACACACACACACACACACACACACACACACACACACACACACACACACACACACACACACACACACACACACACACACACACACACACACACACACACACACACACACACACACACACACACACACACACACACACACACACACACACACACACACACACACACACACACACACACACACAGACATACACCATGTATAGTCAGATATTCTACACACACACACACACCCACACACACACACACACACACACACACACACACACACACACACACACACCATGTATAGTCAGATATTCTAGCAGTAATATCTGATTCTTGTCTTTCTTCAGATGACAGCACCCAGAGATGATCCATTAGTCCAGAGAGAGGAGCAGGAACCAATGGGAGAAGGTCTGAGTCTGTAGTCAAAGGGTCTCTAGAGGTCTTCTGGGGGGACACTATCTCTCTGGGCTCTGCAGGGGACCACATCTCACCACACTTCAGGAAACATTCATACATTTATAATATACGTGGAAATAAAAGGAGGTTTACAGTACAGTGGTGATAACAGCTGAGTCCAACCGTAATCTTTAAACAATTAATTCAGATTTCTTAAATCTGTTGTGTCAGGGTTGAGTTATTGAATATTTTAAGTAAATTAAACATAAACTAATTTGTTTTTTGTAAACCTGGACTGATGGGAAAATAATCTCTGTAACTGTTGAGTGGCGGTCCGCTGTGGCGTTTAATTTCCCCACTGTTGTGTCCCCCAGAGCAGCCCGGTGTCATGGCAAAAATCGTGACCTGTACACGAAATAAACAAGAAAATCTTGAGATGTACACAAATCAATATATCAAAATAATGTGACTATTTCACGAACTGGCATAAAACCGGGTTGGTATGTGTCTAGTCCATGCTAATGTCCTGTACATGTGTCTCTGTCTTTAGTTGTCTGTATGTGTCTAGTCCATGCTAATGTCCTGTACATGTGTCTCTGTCTTTAGTTGTCTGTATGTGTCTAGTCCATGCTAATGTCCTGTACATGTGTCTCTGTCTTTAGTTGTCTGTGTGTGTCTAGTCCATGCTAATGTCCTGTACATGTGTCTCTGTCTTTAGTTGTCTGTGTGTGTCTAGTCCATGCTAATGTCCTGTACATGTGTCTCTGTCTTTAGTTGTCTGTGTATGTCTAGTCCATGCTAATGTCCTGTACATGTGTCTCTGTCTTTAGTTGTCTGTATGTGTCTAGTCCATGCTAATGTCCTGTACATGTGTCTCTGTCTTTAGTTGTCTGTATGTGTCTAGTCCATGCTAATGTCCTGTACATGTGTCTCTGTCTTTAGTTGTCTGTGTATGTCTAGTCCATGCTAATGTCCTGTACATGTGTCTCTGTCTTTAGTTGTCTGTGTATGTCTAGTCCATGCTAATGTCCTGTACATGTGTCTCTGTCTTTAGTAGTCTGTATGTGTCTAGTCCATGCTAATGTCCTGTACATGTGTCTCTGTCTTTAGTAGTCTGTATGTGTCTAGTCCATGCTAATGTCCTGTACATGTGTCTCTGTCTTTATGTGCTGTAACTATGTTCTATGTTTTTGCAGAACAAGAACCTGCTGGAAACCAGTTTTTAAACTGAGTCAGACCCGTTTAAACTGTAAATTAATGTTACTTTTTAACTTTCCTTTGTAATAAATGAAATGAAATGATTGAAAGCAATAAAACTGTAGATTATTTTAAGAAACAGAAGCATTAGGCAAATAAATGAGATGAATTAAAAAACATGAAAAGGAGAGAAAGGTACAATTAGTTATGTGAACAAATAATATCTCTTTGGTTCATCTCTCTGTAGACTTGTTATATTTTCATTATGTGTCGTCCTGTGGAGGTGTTTGTATCTGCGATGTGATTGGCTGCTGCTGCGGCTGAGAAACCTTCTCTGCTTCACAGGCTGTTGGCTGTTTCTGCCTCAATAGCTGCTAGGACCAGAAGGGTGTGTGTGTGTGTGTGTGTTTGTGTGTGTGTGTGTGTGTGTGTGTGTGTGTGTGTGTGTGTGTGTGTGTGTGTGTGTGTGTGTGTGTGTATTCTTGGTAGGAGTTTAAGGAAGAAGTTCATATTTAAAAAAACAAACATCTTAACTTGAAATCCCACACACTATCATGTACATGGGTTTGTTTGTAGAATGTTTAAAATGTCAATCTCGAGTGCAATTGCAACCTCACTCACTCACTCACTCACACATACAAAGTCAATTATTCATCTTGGCAATATTTGCTAAGTATATGGCGGTTTGTGCTGTTTTGCTAAGTATATGACTGTTTGTGGGATTTTACCCCAACTACTTGTCTTGCTGGTGATATTGATATTGATTTGATCTTAAAAAAAGAATAAACAGTGCTGGTTTTCCTGGCATTTTGGCAAAGACAGGTGTTATCTGAAACTTTATTCTCTGTTGGGTTCCATCGTGGCTATTAGTTTTTGTAGTACTACACTTCTCTTTTAAACATCGGCTAGGGGGGGGGCATACATACCTTCGCCTTGGGCCCCCAATTTGCTAAATCCGCCACTGGTCAGCTAACATGATGTCATGATGGACTAACTGACCGACTGACTGACTCCTAACTGACTTCAGGCCTCAACACCCTAACTCCTATGGCTTAATGTTTAAAGGGGTGATAGAATGCAAAACTGATTTCACCCTGTCATAGTGTAATAACGACAGTTCGGTGGGTAAATAGGACATACATAGAAGCTCAAAGTCCCACTGACACCCCTTTACTATAAAAATCTCATATTTTGAAACTGTCGCTGAAAACGGGCGAATCTCAACACAGCTGGAAGTTGACGTCAACCTCCCAAAATCCGGAACCTTTGTCAGCCCCAACATTTACATAGGCTACACAACTGACCTGAGATCAGGTAGTACATTTACATAGGCTACACAACTGACCTGAGATCAGGTAGTACATTTACATAGGCTACACAACTGACCTGAGATCAGGTAGAACATTTACATAGGCTACACAACTGACCTGAGATCAGGTAGAACATTTACATACTACACAACTGACCTGAGATCAGGTAGTACATTTACATAGGCTACACAACTGACCTGAGATCAGGTAGTACATTTACATATTTGACCTGAGATCAGGGTACATTTACACAACTGACCTGAGATCAGGTAGTACATTTACATAGGCTACACAACTGACCTGAGATCAGGTAGTACATTTACATAGGCTACACAACTGACCTGAGATCAGGTAGTACATTTACATAGGCTACACAACTGACCTGAGATCAGGTAGTACATTTACATAGGCTACACAACTGACCTGAGATCAGGTAGTACATTTACATAGGCTACACAACTGACCTGAGATCAGGTAGTACATTTACATAGGCTACACAACTGACCTGAGAGCAGGTAGAACATTTACATAGGCTACACAACTGACCTGAGATCAGGTAGAACATTTACATAGACTACACAACTGACCTGAGATCAGGTAGTACATTTACATAGACTACACAACTGACCTGAGATAGGTAGAACATTTACATAGGCTACACAACTGACCTGAGATCAGTTAGTACATTTACATAGGCTACACAACTGACCTGAGATAGGTAGAACATTTACATAGGCTACACAACTGACCTGAGATCAGGTAGTACATTTACATAGGCTACACAACTGACCTGAGATCAGGTAGAACATTTACATAGGCTACACAACTGACCTGAGATCAGGTAGAACATTTACATAGGCTACACAACTGACCTGAGATAGTTAGTACATTTACATAGGCTACACAACTGACCTGAGATCAGGTAGTACATTTACATAGGCTACACAACTGACCTGAGATCAGGTAGAACATTTACATAGGCTACACAACTGACTTGAGATCAGGTAGTACATTTACATAGGCTACACAACTGACCTGAGATCAGGTAGAACATTTACATAGGCTACACAACTGACCTGAGATCAGGTAGAACATTTACATAGGCTACACAACTGACCTGAGATCAGGTAGAACATTTACATAGGCTACACAACTGACCTGAGATCAGGTAGAACATTTACATAGGCTACACAACTGACCTGAGATCAGGTAGTACATTTACATAGGCTACACAACTGACCTGAGATCAGGTAGTCTTCTGAATCTAGCTAGGTCACGCAGATCTCTGCTATTCCATTACAAAATTCACTTCTGAAACTTTTTTATGCGAGAAATCAACTATGTAAGGCTCAAATATGGGCCGCTTTACAAAAATGGATGGTTTATTGCAAATTTTGTCCGACTGTGTGTCGGAGTTCAGCGCCGGTGCTGCCTGTGTTGCTGCCTCGCCGCCCGGTGCGGTCAGCGAGCTTGTTTCGCCAGCAATCTCTTACCACAGGTTCCAATTCCTCTTTTAATGTGTGTAATTATAATGTGTTGAGTTATTTAAACAAACGATTCGGGAAATAAACGCTGCTTGTCCGCGAGTCTCATTGATTGAGCCTGCGGCTGGATGGAGCTCTATCAATGAGAGCTAGCTAACCTCCTCTTAGAATTCCTCTGAAATTCACAAAAATTCATTAACTTGAAATCAGACACAGTTGTTAGCTTTATAAGACATTAGCTAGATGTTGTATATGTGGCGTGATGAAATTCAAACTGTAAATATACTCGAATTACGACCAAAAATGAAGCTAACTAGCCGCAATCTATACACATAGGATTGAAGGGACAGTCGCAGCTAACGAAACCCTTACAGCTCACAAATATTCATTAACTTGAAATCGGACACCGTTGTTAGCTTTATAAGACATTTAGTTAGATGTTGTGTAAGTGGCGTGACGAAATTCAAACTGTAAATATACTCGAATTACGACCAAAAATGAAGCTAACTATCCGTGATTTGTAGCTACACATAGATAGGATTGAAGTGACAGTCGCAGCTAACGAAACTCCTAGCTAAACTTTTTAACATTTAACATTTAGATGTTGTGTAAGTGGCGTGACATTGTGTGTAACGTGTGGTAAGAGATTGCTGGTGTAACAAGCTCGCTGACCGCGCTCTCACTATCACACAACGGGCCATTTAGCTAGCAGGAAGAGGGGAGTTACAGGCCCTGGAGCTCTGTCAGAGCTGCCAGCCTAACGGAGCTGACAGCAGGCCGGGGTCTGTGAAGCAAGGCAGGCCGGGCGGCGAGGCAGCAGCACCGCCGCTGAAGTCCGACACTTACCATACGTCTTACCATATTTGCAATTAGCCATCAATTTTCGTAAAACTGCCCATATTTGAGCTTTATATAGTTGATTTCTCACATAAAAAAGTCTCAGAAGTGAATTTGGTAATGAAACATTGCAGTGTCTGGAATATGAGATTCGGTCGCTTCTCTAATGTGTGTGTATTGGGGATTCGCTCAACCAATCAGCGCGCATCTCTAATGTCTGCGTATGGCAATTCACTCAACCAATCAGAATATTCATCTTAATATTCACGAGCATACCATATTAACACAGGGATGCATCACTGTAAAAAAAAAAATTGTTGATTCAACTTAAAAATATGTGTAACCTGGTTGCCTTGAAATTATAAGTTGATTGGAAATCAGATATTAAGTTGGCACAAAGAGGCTATTCAGTTCTCTCAACTTAATGTTGCAAGTTCACTGTACTAATAACATGTTCAGTCAACTAAGGTTTATTTGTAAACACAACATTTAATTTAGTGGATTCAACTTCTAATTATGCATTATATGAACTAATGATTGTGTGGAGTCAACTTCAATCTACATCAATTCAACAACATTATGTAGTGGGGCTAATGTGCATTTTCAAGTTGTCTTGACTAAGCTTTGTATTTGTGTTGACTTCATTATGTGTGTTGTATTAACATATCAAGTAAGTTGACTCGGTTGCCTTGAAAATCTAAGTTCTACCAACTTTTTTTTTTAAGTTTACACAAGACAAGAATGTGAGTTTCACACATTCAAGTGTTTCATACAATATAAAACAATGGTAAGACACAGCATCAACATTTCTTTCCTTATCCACTCTATTAAATATCTATCTGCCTTTTTCTGCCATTACAAATCATAAGCCTTACTGTTACTGTGTGTGTGTGTGTGTGTGTGTGTGAGAGAGAGAGAGAGTGTGTAAGACAGAGAGTGATGTGTGAGACAGAGTGACTGAGTGTGTAAGACAGAGTGTGTGTGTATGAGACAGTGTGAGTGAGTGTGTGAGACAGAGTGAGTGTGTAAGACAGAGAGTGAGTGAGTGTATGAGACAGAGAGTGAGTGAGTGAGACAGAGAGAGAGTGAGTGAGACAGAGAGTGAGACAGAGTGAGTGTGTGAGACAGAGAGTGAGTGAGTGTGTGCGACAGAGTGAGTGAGACTGAGTGAGTGTGTGTGTGAGATAGAGTGAGTGAGACAGAGAGTGAGTGAGTGCGACAGAGTGAGCGAGACAGAGAGTGAGTGTGTGTGTGAGACAGAGTGAGTGTGTGAGACAGAGAATGAGTGAGACAGAGAGTGAGTGTGACATAGAGTGATTGTGTGTGTGAGACAGAGAGTGAGTGAGACAGAGAGTGAGTGTGACATAGAGTGATTGTGTGTGTGAGACAGAGAGTGAGTGAGTGTGTGTGAGACAGAGTGAGTGAGAGAGACAGAGAGTGAGTGAGTGTGTGCGACAGAGTGAGTGAGACTGAGTGAGTGAGTGTGTGAGACAAGAGAGTGAGTGAGTGAGACAGAGAGTGAGTGAGAGAGACAGAGAGTGAGTGTTTGTGTGAGTGAGTGAGTGTGTGAGACAGAGAGTGAGTGAGAGAGACAGAGAGTGAGTGTTTGTGTGAGTGAGTGTGTGACACAGAGTGAGACAGAGAGTGAGTGTTTGTGTGAGTGAGTGTGTGAGACAGAGTGAGACAGAGAGTGAGTGTTTGTGTGAGTGAGTGTGAGACAGAGTGAGTGAGACAGAGAGTGAGTGTTTGTGTGAGTGAGTGAGTGTGTGAGACAGAGAGTGAGTGAGTGAGACAGAGAGTGAGTGTTTGTGTGAGTGAGTCTGTGAGACAGAGTGAGTGTTTGTGTGAGTGAGTGTGTGAGACAGAGAGTGAGTGAGTGAGACAGAGAGTGAGTGAGACAGAGAGTGAGTGAGAGAGACAGAGAGTGAGTGTTTGTGTGAGTGAGTGAGTGAGTGAGTGAGTGAGTGAGTGAGTGAGTGAGTGAGTGAGTGTGAAACAGAGAGTGAGTGAGAGAGCCAGTGTGTGTGAGATAGCCTGAGTGTGCAAGGTTGTGGCAAAATAAGAGAATATATACAGTCACATATGTCAACTATAGAGGCAATAAAAACAGCATATTTTGAGAGACAGAGCAAAACAACTCTCAGGACTTCTAGTCCACCTTAGCATTGACAGCTAATATTTGCATAACTGTGTGTGCAACAGGATAATTTAACAAGACTATTTGAGGTAGTAAAACCAAAAGGCAATAATTTTCTCCTTTTCATCCCACAAACAACTGACCTTACAAGTTCTTAAAAGACACACTTAAAAACAAGGAACAGTAACTCCATGACGACTATGTAGCCAAGATAATGGGTGGCACTTTTGAGTAATATAAAAAACAGCTATTAGGAATGTGTAGTCCATCTGTAACCACCAAGATTCCTACGTTCATTCCTTTCACTGCCTCACTCTCTTCGTTTGGCTAATGACACAACAAAGTAATAAGAATAGATTGCAAATCAGCATTATTTCCTCAACACATGAAAATTCAAGATGCATAGCAAACTTGGGTATGAAAATGTCTGATGCAAACTAATGTAAACCTATGTAAATGGAAGAAATTCAAATACATTACAATTTCAAATTAATTGAGCAAGGAATCCCGTCACTGCAACTTTGAACAATTCACTTGTTCTCCATTTAAGCAGATGTCTTTCCACGTCTAGATTCTTATAACAAGACATATTTTCTAGATATCCTATAACTACAGGATCATGACTTCATTTGGATCAAAAAGATCGAGATTAGCAAGTGATATGGATTCCAGAGTGGCATTGATTCCTCACATACCTTACAAATCTTGAAGAATTGGGAGGGATCCTCTTTCTGGAAATGGGCCAGGCCAAGGAGAACAACTGCTCTCTCTCCCTCTTTTAGTTCTGGACAATAGAAGAGGGATACAGACCAGAAAGGACATCAGTGCTGCATAAATAAAAAAAAAAATGTACACAACTTTGTATATGCAGGGAAAGGGGCAAGTAGTTCCATTGAATCCATGCTGAACTTTGTAATGCCTTATTACTTTGCGTTGATTTGTTGAGGAAAAACTACAAAACTTACAGTTCCACTGCATCAATCATGACACTGAATTAATCTTCGGTCAGTTGATTCTGAAGAAAGAAATAGAAACAAAAATACTGCATTAGCGTGGCTTAAAATACCAACAAATAGCAAAGGTGTGTTGTCAGACAAGCTTGTTATTTCATGAAATGTAATGCAATTTAAGGACTATGCCCTATGTTGGAAGGCTATTTTATACCAATCAAAAATAATGCATTGGTCAGCCCTTTCCCTAGTGTACTAAGGCCTACATCTATCCAAAGAAAACAAAAGCAAGTCAGTCTGATAACCCCCTCACTTCACACACACACACACACACACACACACACACACACACACACACACACACACACACACACACACACACACACACACACACACACAAGGTAGCGTGAGTAATGAATATTTCAGTTCAGTTCAGATTGAGAACTATAAATAGTTCACTACTTAAATATTATTATTATTGATAATATTCACGTTAACGTTTCACTTCATTTAGTTATTAAAATGACGGTTGGGGAAGAGGATATGAGAGACTATAAATCTTTAGCCAAAATAATCACAAACTCACTACGTGAATTTATATTACATTTTAAGTATTACTTAGTTAGCTCCCTCCGCCGTCCCGCTGTCTCTCCTACCTACCCCGGCCCCCGCACCCCCTCCCCTTCTAGCTACCTGCCTGGTACGTCACTTCCGGAGTTTTCCGCGGATTCGTTTAAACGTTATTATGGTTCATAACTTACTGGAACAAAACTGAGCAACGTGTTGTTGCTGGTGACACAATCACTGACTGTATATATGTATATTGAAGTGATACTGACCACTGACTGTATATATGTATATTGAAGTGATACTGACCACTGACTGTATATATGTATATTGAAGTGATACTGACCACTGACTGTATATATGTATATTGAAGTGATACTGACCACTGACTGTATATATGTATATTGAAGTGATACTGACCACTGACTGTATATATGTATATTGTAGTGATACTGACCACTGACTGTATATATGTATATTGAAGTGATACTGACCACTGACTGTATATATGTATATTGAAGTGATACTGACCACTGACTGTATATATGTATATTGAAGTGATACTGACCACTGACTGTATATATGTATATTGAAGTGATACTGACCACTGACTGTATATATGTATATTGTAGTAATACTGACCACTGACTGTATATATGTATATTGAAGTGATACTGACCACTGACTGTATATATGTATATTGTAGTGATACTGACCACTGACTGTATATATGTATATTGAAGTGATACTGACCACTGACTGTATATATGTATATTGAAGTGATACTGACCACTGACTGTATATATGTATATTGAAGCGATCCTGGCGTTGAAGACCAGCTGATCGCTGCCCAATTCTTTGAAATGAATGGCCACATTGCATTGTGGGATAGGCCTATCGGCTTTGAATGCTTCCTGCTCGGATCATATCGTAATGTTCTGTATTACAGCATATACTGTAATATTTCACCGGTAATAAGACCGAAATAATATTATTAAAGTAAAGAAATGAATACCAATAGTCGAACCTCGGGTTGAGGAGGAACAATGCGGATTCCGTCCTGGTCGTGGAACAACGGACCAGCTCTTCACTCTCGCAAGGATCCTGGAGGGAGCCTGGGAGTATGCCCAACCGGTCTACATGTGTTTTGTGGATTTGGAGAAGGCGTATGACCGGGTCCCCGGGAGATACTGTGGGAGGTGCTGCGGGAGTATGGGGTGAGGGGTCTCTACTCAGGGCCATCCAATCTCTGTATGACCAAAGCGAGAGCTGTGTCCGGGTTCTCGGTAGTAAGTCGGACTCGTTTCAGGTGAGGGTTGGCCTCCGCCCAGGGCTGCGCTTTGTCACCAATCCTGTTTGTAGTATTTATGGACAGGATATCGAGGCGTAGTCGGGGTGGGGAGGGGTTGCAGTTTGGTGGGCTGGGGATCTCATCGCTGCTCTTTGCAGATGATGTGGTCCTGATGCCATCATCGGCCTGTGACCTTCAGCACTCACTGGATCGGTTCGCAACCGAGTGTGAAGCGGTTGGGATGAGGATCAGCACCTCTAAATCTGAGGCCATGGTTCTCAGCAGGAAACCGATGGAATGCCTTCTCCGGGTAGGGAATGAGTCCTTACCCCAAGTGAAGGAGTTCAAGTACCTTGGGGTTGTGTTCGCGAGTGAGGGGACAATGGAGCGGGAGATTGGTCGGAGAATCGGTGCAGCGGGTGCGGTATTGCATTCAATCTATCGCACCGTTGTGACGAAAAGAGAGCTTAGCCAGAAGGCAAAGCTCTCGATCTACCGGTCAGTTTTTGTTCCTACCCTCACCTATGGTCATGAAGGCTGGGTCATGACCGAAAGAACGAGATCCAGGGTACAAGCGGCTGAAATGGGTTTCCTCAGGAGGGTGGCTGGCGTCTCCCTTAGAGATAGGGTGAGAAGCTCAGTCATCCGTGAGGAGCTCGGAGTAGAGCCGCTGCTCCTTTGCGTCGAAAGGAGCCAGTTGAGGTGGTTCGGGCATCTGGTAAGGATGCCCCCTGGGCGCCTCCCTAGGGAGGTGTTCCAGGCACGTCCAGCTGGGAGGAGGCCTCGGGGAAGACCCAGGACTAGGTGGAGGGAGGTCCAGCTGGGAGGAGGCCTCGGGGAAGACCCAGGACTAGGTGGAGGGAGGTCCAGCTGGGAGGAGGCCTCGGGGAAGACCCAGGACTAGGTGGAGGGATTATATCTCCAACCTGGCCTGGGAACGCCTCGGGATCCCCCAGTCGGAGCTGGTTAATGTGGCTCGGGAAAGGGAAGTTTGGGGTCCCCTGCTGGAGCTGCTCCCCCCGCGACCCGACACCGGATAAGCGGACGAAGATGGATGGATGGAGAAATGAATACAATGATAACATCTAAATAAATGTTGATAGATGTAGCATTTTTAGTTTATAAATATAAATCAACAAAAAAGCAATCCAGCTTACCTGGCCGAAATATACCGAAATAATAACATAAAAAGAAATACATATAAACCATGATAATATCTCGTGAATAATGTTGATTAAAACAGCGGTTATTGGGCTAAAAATACCAATAACTGTCACAGATTTCGAGTTAAGGGGCGGGGGGCGTGTTTTTTTCTGTCGTCGATATCCGACGGTGAGGGAATAACATGAATGTCTATCTGACGGACCCCCTCATCGAAAAATAACGTCAAGGGTACCCCTATTTGGTTGAAACTTGACGCCAGGGTCCTTGACCATGCGTCATACATTTGACGAGTAGGGAGTGAGACTGTGTTGTGAAAGCAGAGGGGACAGTTCCAAGGGACAGTGAGGAGTTGAAGAGGTTAGTGAGGTAGGGGCATAGGACCGGGAGGCAGGACTTCAGGAGTGGAGTAGGGAGGGGGTCAAGTGAGCAGGTGGTGGGTTTGGAAGAGCTGATGAGTTTGGAGATTTCAGGAGGAGTGACTGGGTCAAACTGGGAGAGGAGGCAGTGTGGAGGAGGGGTCGGGAGGTCTGGAGGGATAGGGAGAAGAGGGTCCAAGGTAGGTGCTGGAGTAGATCCTGGGAGGTCAGATACAGTGGATAGAGATTTGTAAATGAGATTGATTTTGTCAGTGAAAAAGTGGAGGAATGAGTTGCAGAGATCCGGATTAGAGGTAAGGAGGCTGTTGGTCCGAGGCTTGATGAGGTTGTTCATTGTGGAGAAGAGGGTTCTGGGGTTTTGGCAGGGGTCGGTGAGGATGGTGGAGAGGTAGGCAGATTTGGCAGCAATGAGGGCATCTTTGTAGGCAGTGAGGTGGAGTTTGTAGGCTTCATGATGGACTGTGAGGGATGATTTCTTTGTCAGACGTTCAAGTTGGTGGCCAGTTTGTTTCATTTTCCGGAGTGCAGGTGTGTACCAGGGTGAAGAGGTGTTAAAAGTGACGGTTTTTGTTTTGAGGGGGGCCAGGGTGTTGAGGGAGGTAGACAAGGAGGAGTTGAGGTGGTCTGTGAGGTCATCAGGTGAGGTGAGGGTTGAGTCCAGGTGGAGAGCGGTGGAGAGCAGGTCAGAGAGATGGTGGGGATTGATTGATTTGAGGTTGCGGAAGGTGATTTCTCTGAGGAGGCGGGGCGTGGGGTTGGAGAAGGGATGGTGAACTGTATCAGTTTGTGATCAGAGAGGGGAAAGAGGCATGGATGGAGGTCGAGCACCGGTTGGTTAGTGGAGCAGACCAGGTCGAGGATGTGTCCTTTTTCATGGGTGGGGAATGTGACATGTTGGGTGAGAGAGAAGTTATCCAGTAAAATGTTGAATTCTGATCAGAGCTTGCAGGTGGGGGAGTCCATGTGGATGTTTAAGTCACCGAGTAGCAGCAGATGTGGAGAGAGAGATGAGGCTAGTGTGAGGAGTTCAGTAAAATCAGAGAGGAAGGAGGGATTTGGTTTAGGTGGCCGGTAAATGAGGATGACTGTCATGGAGGAAAGCGCTTTGAAGGCGAGATATTCAAACGATGATACTGAGGGGAGGGTGAGTTCTGTGATCCGGAAGTTCTGATTGAAAATAACAGCAAGGCCACCTCCACGTCGGGAGGGGCGGGGTTTGCCGATGTAGTTGTAGCCAGGGGGGGATGCTTGGTTGAGGGAGAAGAAGTCGAGTGTTGTCGAGGATTAGTTCATGGAGGGCAGGGGCTTTATTGTTGAGCAATCGGGTGTTGAGGAGGGCAAAGTTGGCATGGTGAGAAGGTGGTGGGATGGGGGCGGGCTGGAGAGATCTGAGGTTGTCCCGGTTAGCAGTACGTGTGGTCGGTGGGGTGTGGGGGTATTGCAGTTGAGGGGGGACAGTGAGCCGATTAGCAAATGACTGGAGATTATGATTAAGCATATGTGAAGTGGGGAAAGCACTGTAGTCCGGTCCGGGTTTTCTGTGCAGCCTGTCTGTGCATTCAGCCCTATGTGATCCAGTGGGTGAAGCATTCTGATGACGTGGGACAGGTGCGACAGAGCGTGCAGGTGACCAGATGGATGGAATGAATTGTCCGTGGTGGAAGAAAACAAACTTGCGGCGGGAGCTTCTGTGGATGTAACGGGGTCGACGTAGAAGTCCGAGCTGTCTGATGACTGGGATGCAGGATGGAATGGAGTAGTTGAAGAGTTCGACCAGTTGGACAGTTGAATATTTTAACATGACACCGAGCGGAGGGACTGAGAGCTCCGTGATAGCGGTTAGCCGTGGGCTAGGAGCACAGAGGTGGATGAATGAGGTGAGTGCCAGAATGATCCACGGCATGACAGGAGGACAGGAATGTCTAGTCTTGGTCGCGGCTCGCATCTGGTGGAGGTTGCCTGTGAGAAGGAGGTCAGCAATCGGGTTAGCCGCTGTAGCAGCTAGGACTAGCCGCCACGCGTTTGGTGAACGGGGGCAGCCAGCTAGCGGCTAACCGACGAGGCGAGAGTCCGGTCAAGGAGCCGAGGCGGCTTCGGGAACCAGCTGAGAGACTGTCCAGAGGTACAGAGGCTGTCCAGAGGTACAGAGGCTGTCCAGAGGTACAGAGGCTGTCCAGAGGTACAGAGGCTGTCCAGAGGTACAGAGGCTGTCCAGAGGTAGGGGGTACAGCGAACACAAACAAACACAAGAGAATAGCAGAATAGCAGACGGAGAAGTGGCGAATAACCAGCGCCAGCGTCCTCTCACGTCGATGTATGAATCTGGAGTTCAAAGTTCATCTGATCTAAGTAGTTTTGTCAATATTTAGGATCTGTGTTCCGGCGTTCATATGAACACGAATATCCCGGGTTTATCCAGATTTCAATCAAATTAGTGATATAGCGTTTATGAGGATGGAGATACCTGAGGTGAAGCTTCAGATACAGTTAAGCGAAAGCTAACGGGAAAGATTCTCGATTCTAATGACAGCTGCTCTGTTACAAACCGGATAATGCATGCAACAGTAGGCTATCCCGGTTTCATTCAGAGTACTTCAACTAGCATATTATTATGGATACTTATGAATACTTACATCCTGATCATAACTGGGATAGTTATGTGCATGTAAAGACACTCATCCGATCGTATTGACCATTCAAAAATCTTTCTTGTTCTCTTCTGTTAATTTGCAATTTATTAAGTGGTACCTGGTATTTCAGGGAGTGTGGAGCAGACATTTGGCCTCATCGGGTTCAGGACATGAACACCTGTTTCCTGGGTGAAAGTCTTGTGTTTTCTCCTTAACATCTTCAGGACATGAACACCTTTTTCCTGGGTGAACGTCTCGTGTTTTCTCCTTAACTTCTTCCAGGACATGAACACCTGTTTCCTGGGTAAGTCTTGTGTTTTCTCCTTAACTTCTCCAGGACATGAACACCTGTTTCCTGGGTGAAAGTCTTGTGTTTTCTCCTTAACTTCTTCCAGGACATGAACACCTTTTTCCTGGGTGAAAGTCTTGTGTTTTCTCCTTAACTTCTCCAGGACATGAACAACTGTTTCCTGGGTGAAAGTCTTGTGTTTTCTCCTTAACTTC
>NC_041338.1:38384366-38389366 GCF_004354835.1 Perca flavescens
CTGCGGACGAAAAAGTCCTAGTCCTACTAATGCCATTATGAGGCTGCAGCACCATCATTATCAGAATTATAATCCATAAACCTTTATTTCAAAGGGTTTACATCATTCACCTGCAATACTGTGGAACTCCTTTAAAAAACGTTTAAAACACGTTTCAGAGTGATCGAGTCACACTCTTCTGACGGCGCTTTGCTACAGTGGCTTTACTAAAATGCTCCGCATCACCAATGTTGTAAATGCCGATGGCAAAAAAACAGTAATGTGACACAAATAATCTGCTGGGATGTAAGAGCATAGATGAGTGACGTTAGTGATATGAGGACGGATAAGGTTATGTAGGTTACATAACTGATAGACTGGGAAGAAAAACAATACCGCTCAAATAGGAAGTTATCTGAAAATATTAATGTCGGGGCTTCAATATCATCTCCCGACATATGTTTAACTCTCTGTGAAGTAAAGCAGCTTCCTCATCAATGGGATCGTAGACAAAAGGAAATGCCATGTTTTGAGAAATAAAATGTTTTATAGTCTGCCTAACATGGTTAATAAACCAAAATATTTTTTATTCATGCCGATTACAAACTGCGCTAAAATGCGCCTGATCCAGACTGAATGAATGAATGAGGAAATGAGAGAGCGCTGTGTCAGAGGACAGAGTTTCTCTCAGGAGAAACTCAACGTTTCTTGAAGAAAACCTGCTGGCGGCCAGGTTAGGTTCACAGGCTCAGTTACCATAGTAACTGACTCTGAGGTGAAGTTAAAACCCAGAGTTTCCCTCATCTCAGGGTTAACAAACTCAGAGTTTTCACTAAAGCTGCTTTCTGAAATACCACCCAGGAGATGGACCCACAAATGCACGACTCTGACCAAGACTGTGTAGACTCAGCAGAGATAATAATTATGAGAAATGTTCATCTACAGGAGAATTAATATATCCTATGTTTCCCTTTACATATATGAAGATATTCCTACATAAATTGATGCAGAGAAATGTAGAAATAGGAGCAGCAAATAAAGTGTTTAATGCTCAACATGTTAGGGAGCGTTAATCAGAGTAAATACTACAGAAGGTAGTGACTCAGAGTAACTCAGAGTAACTGAGATGATACTGGAAGTCCATCCATCCATCCATCCATCTTCGTCCGCTTATCCGGTGTCGGGTCGCGGGGGGAGCAGCTCCAACAGGGGACCCCAAACTTCCCTTTCCCGAGCAACATTAACCAGCTCCGACTGGGGATCGAGGCGTTCCCAGGCCAGGTTGGAGATATAATCCCTCCACCTAGTCCTGGGTCTTCCCGAGGCCTCCTCCCAGCTGGACGGGCCTGGAACACCTCCCTAGGGAGGCGCCCAGGGGCATCCTTACCAGATGCCCGAACCACCTCAACTGGCTCCTTTTTCGACGCAGCAAAGCAGCGGCTCTACTCCGAGCTCCTCACGGATGACTGAGCTTCTCACCCTATCTCTAAGGGAGACGCCAGCCACCCTCCTGAGGAAACCCATTTCGCCGCTTGTACCCTGGATCTCGTTCTTTCGGTCATGACCCAGCCTTCATGACCATAGGTGAGGGTAGGAACGAAAACTGACCGGTAGATCGAGAGCTTTGCCTTCTGGCTCAGCTCTCTTTTCGTCACAGCGGTGCGATAGATTGAATGCAATACCGCACCCGCTGCGATTCTCCGACCAATCTCCCGCTCCATTGTCCCTCACTCGCGAACAAAACCCCAAGGTACTTGAACTCCTTCACTTGGGGTAAGGACTCATTCCCTACCTGGAGAAGGCATTCCATCGGTTTCCTGCTGAGAACCATGGCCTCCGATTTAGAGGTGCTGATCCTCATCCCAACCGCTTCACACTCGGTTGCGAACCCGATCCAGTGAGTGCTGAAGGTCGCAGGCCGATGATGCCATCAGGACCACATCATCTGCAAAGAGCAGCGATGAGATCCCCAGCCCACCAAACTGCAACCCCTCCCACCCCGACTACGCCTCGATATCCTGTCCATAAATATTACAAACAGGATTGGTGACAAAGCGCAGCCCTGGCGGAGGCCAACCCTCACCTGAAACGAGTCCGACTTACTACCGAGAACCCGGACACAGCTCTCACTTTGGTCATACAGAGATTGGATGGCCCTGGTAGAACCCCCTCACCCCATACTCCCGCAGCACCTCCCACAGTATCTCCCGGGGACCCGGTCATACGCCTTCTCCAAATCCACAAAACACATGTAGACCGGTTGGGCATACTCCCAGGCTCCCTCCAGGATCCTTGCGAGAGTGAAGAGCTGGTCCGTTGTTCCACGACCAGGACGGAATCCGCATTGTTCCTCCTCAACCCGAGGTTCGACTATCGGCCGAACCCTCCTTTCCAGCACCTTGGAGTAGACTTTACCAGGGAGGCTGAGAAGTGTAATACCCCTATAATTGGCACACACCCTCTGGTCCCCCTTTTTAAAAAGAGGAACCACCACCCCAGTCTGCCACTCCTTTGGCACCGTCCCAGACTTCCACGCAATGTTGAAGAGGCGTGTCAACCAGGACAGCCCCTCCACACCCAGAGCCTTGAGCATTTCTGGACGGATCTCATCAATCCCGGGGCTTTTCCACTGTGTAGTTGTTTGACTACATCAGTGACTTCCGCCTGGGAAATCGACGACAATCCCCGTTATCCTCCAGCTCTGCCTCTAACATAGAGGGCGTATTAGTCGGATTCAGGAGTTCCTCAAAGTGCTCCTTCCACCGCCCTATTACCTCCTCAGTGGAGGTCAACAGTGTCCCATCCTTACTGTACACAGCTTGGATGGTTCCCCTTCCCCTCCTGAGGTGGCGAACAGTTTTCCAGAAACACTTTGGTGCCGACCGAAAGTCCTTCTCCATGTCTTCTCCAAACTTCTCCCACACCCGCTGCTTTGCCTCTTTCACGGCAGAGGCTGCAGCCCTTCGGCCCCTCGGTACCCTGCAACCGCCTCCGAGTCCTCCGAGATAACATATCCCGGAAGGACTCCTTCTTCAGTCGGACGGCTTCCCTGACCACTGGTGTCCACCACGGTGTTCGTGGGTTACCCCCCTTGAGGCACCTAAGATCCTAAGACCACAGCTCCTCGCCGCAGCTTCAGCAATGGAAACTTTGAACATTGTCCACTCGGGTTCAATGCCCCCAGCCTCCACAGGGATGCACGAAAAGCTCCGCCCGGAGGTGTGAGTTGAAAGTCTGTCGGACAGGGGCCTCCTCCAGACGTTCCCAATTTACCCGCACTACACGTTTGGGCTTACCAGGTCTGTCCAGAGTCTTCCCCACCCCTGACCCAACTCACCACCAGATGGTGATCGGTTGACAGCTCTGCCCCTCTCTTCACCCAGTGTCCAAAACATACGGCCTCAGATCAGATGAAACGATTATGAAATCGATCATTGACCTTCGGCCTAGGGTGCTCTGGTACCAGGTACACTTATGAGCATCCCTATGTTCGAACATGGTGTTCGTTATAGACAATCCATGACTAGCACAGAAGTCCAACAACAAACAACCACTCTGGTTTAGATCAGGAGGCCGTTCCTCCCAATCACGCCTCCAGGTGTCTCCATCATTGCCACGTGTGCGTTGAAGTCCCCCAGCAGAACAATGGAGTCCCCCACTGGAGCCCCATGCAGGACTCCAGTCAAGGTCTCCAAGAAGGCCGAATACTCCGAACTCCTGTTTGGTGCATATGCACAAACAACAGTCAGAGTTTTCCCCCACAACCCGCAGGCGTAGGGAGGCGACCCTCTCGTCCACCGGGTAAACTCCAACACAGCGGCGCTCAGCCGGGGCTTGTGAGTATCCCCACACCCGCCCGGCGCCTCACACCCTGGGCAACTCCGGAGAAGAAAAGAGTCCAACCCCTATCCAGGAGTATGGTTCCAGAACCGAGACTGTGCGTGAGAGGTAAGCCCCACCAGATCTAACGGTAGCGCTCCACCTCCCGCACCAGTTCCGGCTCCTTCCCCCACAGAGAGGTGACGTTCCACGTCCCCAGAGCCAGCGTCTGCCGCCCGGGTCTGGTCCGTCGAGGCCCCTGACCTTCACTGCCACCCATGTGGCATCGCACCCGACCCCAACGGTTCCTCCCACAGGTGGTGGGTCCATGGGCTGAGAGATGGGAGCCACGTAGCTTGTTCGGGCTGTGCCCGGCCGGGCTCCGTGGCAAACCCCGCCACCAGGCGCTCGCCGGCGAGCCCGCCCGTCTGGGCCTGGCTCCAGGCGGGGGCCCCGGCTTCCTCCGGGCAGGGTCACTCCATCTCTACCTTGCTTCTTCATTGGGGTTTTTGAACCATTCTTTGTCTGGCCCCTCACCTGAGACCACTTTGCCTTGGGAGACCCTACCAGGAGCACAAAGCTCCAGACAACACAGCCCTCAGGTTCACAGAGACACACAAACCTCTCCACCACGATAAGGTGATGGTTCACGGAGATTACTGGAAGTAATCAGAGTAAATACTACAGAAGGTAGTAACTCAGAGTAACTCAGATGATACTGGCAGTAATCAGAGTAAATACTACATAAGTCATCACCAGAGTCGGTAAGTTAACACAAAGGTTCTCTCATGTCAGTTTGATTGACAGAAGAAAACAGGATTAATAAATTCTGCTGCAAGATGCAACTTATGAAAACTTCCAGTGTCAGGAACATCAATTCAGTGATATACTCTACTATTAGCCTGGAAATCCAGACCCAAATCCTAAAGATAAAGGCTCTGGCATTGAGTAATGAAAACGGCCCATCTTGAGGGGCGACACCAACATGCATTTGAAAATCTCACAGCACGCAATTGGATAACACTACGACCAATGTTTACTGACTCATTCTGGACTTTGACGTTGCAGCGCTGTGATCAGCTCACCTTTGGCCCGTCTATATCAGATACAGCGATGTGATTGGTGCAGCTTGCCTCTGGCCCGCCTATATCAGATGCACTGATATGATTGGTGCAGCTCGGCTAAAAAGGCATAGTTAATGA